>NW_028138965.1:0-240813 GCF_964270905.1 Leucopleurus acutus
TGCAGCTGTAATGGTTACTTGACAGTCAAAATAATTGCAGGCCTGTAAATGACACCTGTCCTCAAAACAATCCTTCGGTCGTAAATCGAGCAAAAATCTCCAAAGACATCCATATTTCAAAACGACAATTTCAAGAGGCATATTTTATGCACATTTTATATTCTGTCTCTTTTTTTTTGTTATAGAAAAAGGCATGGAAAAACGCTCAACGTCAGGAATTAATAAAGCCATGCAAATCCAGTCTAGAAACACATTCACCTCACAGCCGTCAGAAGGATCATCAGCAAAGAAGTCTACATAGTATAAATGCTGAAGGGGTTTTAGAGAACTGTGTACCCTCTAGCTGCTGATGGGATGTAACCTGGTAACAGCCAGTACAGAGAACAAAATGGAGGTGTGTTTAAAGGTAAAACTTGAGCTACTCTGTGATCTGGTAGGCCCACTGATGGGCCTATCTGCTGAGTAGACCTGAATCAAAAAGACACAGGCTGGCAATCCTTCACTGCAGCAACATGTACCATCGCCAAGAGCTGGAAGAAACCAAAATATCCATCAACAGAAAAATGCACCAAGAAGAAGTGGTCCATGTACACAATGGAATATTAGCCATGGAAAAGCATGGAACAATGCTGTTGGCACCACCATAGAAGGATCTAGAGATACTCACCCTACCTGAAGTAAGAAAGAAAACGAAAGACAGATATCCTATTACATCACTTATAGGTGTTACCTAAAAATTGATACCCATGAAATAATTTCCAAGAGAAGGACACTCATAGACTCAGAAAACCAAATTATGTTTAACCAAGTGGAAAGGGGTAAGGAATGTATGAATTAGGATATGGGGGTTAACAGACATGTAGTAATACATATGAAATATATAATCACAAAATACCTATAGAATGCTAAAAGAGGTGTACTCAACACTCTGTAATAACCTACACGGGAAAGGATCCAAAGATGAATAGATCAATACATTGATATAATGAACCAGATTCCGTACACCTAGAAAAAACACAGTATTTTTATCCAATTTGCTGTGATAAGAAATAAAAATTAAATGTGAAAAACAAACAAGAATTAAGGAGACATAAGCTCTTGGGAGTTTGCCGTGGCACATTCTGCTCTAATTTGCAGCTTACAAACACGATTTCCAGGAACCCTCTGTTGCCCAAAATCCCAGAGTTGGAAATGTAGAAATGCTGCCGCCTTGTGGCCGTTTCCCACAAGAGCGGCTTTAAAACCACAGCTAACGGTCACTTAACATTCACAAGGACTCAGGACAGTAAAGGACAACTGCCCTCAAAAATTCACAAGTGGCAAAATTTTCAAGGAGATAGTATGAAGAGGTAAATTTTACTCATTATTTTTCTAAAAACAAAGAAAATGGATAAAAGCTCAACAACATAAATTTTTAAACTCATGCAAATCTAGCCTACAAAAAGATTTCAACACACACACGTCAACTACCATCAGCCAAAGGTCTACAAACAATAAATGCTGAAGGGGTTTTAGAGAACTGTGTACCCTCTAGCTGCTGGTGAGATGTAAAGTGGTAAGAGCCAATAGTGAGCACAGAAAGGAGCTGTGTTTAAAAGTAAAAATTGAGTTAGCATTCCATTCAGCAGGTCAACTGCTGAAACTCTCACCTGAAAATACCAGAGTCGAGAAGGCACAGGCTGCAACAGCTTCACTGCAGGATTTTTCACAATAGCCAAGACACGGAAGCAACCAAAATGTCCATCACTGGATGAATGGATAAAGAAGAAGTGGTCCATGTACATAATGGAATATTAGCCATGGAAAACAGTGAAACACTGCTCGTTGAGGCACCATTTATGAGCCTAGATATAATCTCAGAACATGCCGTAAGTCAGAAAGAAAAAGACATATAGTATGATATCACTTAAAGGCGTTATCTAACAACTGACAAAAATGATAGCATTTTCACAGAGAAAGAAACTCACAGACTTAGAAAACAAACTATTCTTATGTAAATGGAAAGGTGGGTGGTATGGAAAATTAAGATTAGGGTTACCATATGTGTACAAATACCTACTAAATACATTTATCAAAGAGAACGACCATATAGCAAGAGAGGTCAATGGACCACTCTGCAATAATTTACATGGGAAGAGTATCTGCACATGAATATATTACATATGTGTGTGTGTGTGTGTGTGTGTATATATATATATGTGTGTGTGTGTAATGTACAAATGAACCAGATTGTATACACGTAGGACAAACAATATTCTAAACATTACCTCGATTTAAAAAGACTAAAAAATCGAACAAGAAATAATGGAATATTAACTTACAGGATTTTTCCTAGCACATTCCATTCTAATTTACAACCTGGGAACCTGACTTCCAGAAAGGCTGTGCTGCCCTAGAAACCAGTTTTGGGAATGGAGAAATGCTGCCGCCTTGTGGCCGTTTCCCCCAACAGCACCTTTAAAGCCAGTAGTAGTGGTCACTAAATATTCACACTCATTACAAGCCTGTAAATGTCACCTGTTCTCAAAAAAAATCCTGGGGTCAAAAATCGACGAAAAATTCAAAACAGGGCAGCCTTCCCAGAAGACCACTTCAAGTGGTTTATTGTACTCACAGTTTTTTTCTGTTTTTGTTTAACAGAAAGAAAACAAAGCATGGAAAAATGCTGAACATTAGGAATTATTAAAGACATGCAAATCCAAATGACAAAAACCTATCAGCTCACACCAGTCATAATGGCCATCAGCAAAAATTCTGCAAACAATAAATGCTGAAGGGGTTGTGGAGAAATGCGCACCCTCGTTTCTAATTGGGACATGGTAAAAACCAGTAATGAAAACACAAAGGAGGTGCCTTGATAAGGTAAATATTGAGCTACCATTCAATCAAGCATACCCACTGCTGGGCCTATCACCTGAGAGGATGAGAATCAAAAAGACACAGGGTGGCAATCCTGCACTCCAGCAATATTTACCACAGCCAACACTTGGAAGCAACAAAAATGTCTGTCAACAGAGGAAGGCACAAAGAAGAAGTGGTCCATGTACACAATGGAATATTACTCCAATAAAAAAAATATATAATTTCAATTTAGAAACCAAACGTAAGTAAGGAGACATCAGCTTTTGGGGGTTTGTCCGGGCACATTCCTCTCTAATATACAACTGAGGAACACCACTGGCAGGAAGGACTCTTTCCGTAATTCCCAGAATGGGGAAAGGAGAAATGCTGCCGCCCAATGGCCGATACCTGCAACAGCAGCTTTAAAACCTGTGCTAATGGTCACTTCATATGCACAAGTACTGGAGGGCTGTAAATGAAACCTGCCCTCAGAATGTCTTCAGGGAGGTAATGGCCAAAATATTTCAAAATGTGACACATACTTCAAGAAAACCATTTGAAGAGGTAAGCGCTACTCACAGCTTGAAAAAAAGAGGACATGCCTGAAAGTTCAATTGCAAGGGATTATGAGATGCATGCAAATCCAACCTCAAAGAGGTGTCAGCTCACACCTGTCAGAATAAACATCAGCAGAAAAACTACAAACAATAAATGCTGAACGGGTTGTGGACAAGGGCATACCCTCAAATTTAAGTGGAACATAACCTGGTAAGAGCCACTAATGAGAACAGAATGGAGACGCCTTTACAAGGTAAACATTTTGCTACCATATGATCCAACAGGCCCTCTCCTGGGCCTATAACCGAAGAAGACATAATTGAAAGACACAGGCAGGCAAACGTGCATTTCAGCAGTGTTACAATAACCAAGACATGGAAGCAACCAAAAAGTCCATCAACAGCTGAGTGGACAAAGAAAAACTGGTCCACGTACAGATGGAATATTAGTCAAGGAAAAAAATGACACAATGCCATTTGCATCACCATAGATGAGTCTAGAAGTAATCACACAACTTGTAGTAAGTCAGAAAGCGAAAGACACGTATCCTGTGATATCACTTATAGGTGTTACCTAAAAATTGATACCAGTGAAGATATTTCCACAGAGAAAGGCAATCACAGATTCATTAAACAAACTTATGGTTCACCAATGGAAAGGTGTGAGGATTGGATACATTAGGATGTCAGAGTTAACAGAGATATACAAACACAGGTGAAGTATATAATCACCAAAGACCTAAAGGATACCAAGAGAAGACTACTCAACATTGTGTCATAACCTAAAATGGGAAAAGGATCCAAAGAAGAAAAGAGATATGTATATGTGGAAAACAACCACATCTTGCACACCTAAAACAAGCAAAACATTGTAATCACACTTGCTGTGATAAACAATGAAAATTAAATGTAAAAAAAGAACAATATTTAGTGAGATATAAACATAAGGGGCTTTTTCCTGGCCCATTCCATTCTAATTTGCAACCTAGAACAGGACTTCCATTGAGGCTCTGTTTCCCTAGTAACCAGATTTGGTTAATGAGAACTGCTGCCGCCTTGTGGCCGTTTCACACAACAGCAGCTCTAACTGCAGCTGTAATGGTTACTTGACAGTCAAAATAATTGCAGGCCTGTAAATGACACCTGTCCTCAAAACAATCCTTCGGTCGTAAATCGAGCAAAAATCTCCAAAGACATCCATATTTCAAAACGACAATTTCAAGAGGCATATTTTATGCACATTTTATATTCTGTCTCTTTTTTTTTTGTTATAGAAAAAGGCATGGAAAAAGGCTCAACGTCAGGAATTAATAAAGCCATGCAAATCCAGTCTAGAAACACATTCACCTCACAGCCGTCAGAAGGATCATCAGCAAAGAAGTCTACATAGTATAAATGCTGAAGGGGTTTTAGAGAACTGTGTACCCTCTAGCTGCTGATGGGATGTAACCTGGTAACAGCCAGTACAGAGAACAAAATGGAGGTGTGTTTAAAGGTAAAACTTGAGCTACTCTGTGATCTGGTAGGCCCACTGATGGGCCTATCCGCTGAGTAGACCTGAATCAAAAAGACACAGGCTGGCAATCCTTCACTGCAGCAACATGTACCATCGCCAAGAGCTGGAAGAAACCAAAATATCCATCAACAGAAAAATGCACCAAGAAGAAGTGGTCCATGTACACAATGGAATATTAGCCATGGAAAAGCATGGAACAATGCTGTTGGCACCACCATAGAAGGATCTAGAGATAATCACCCTACCTGAAGTAAGAAAGAAAACGAAAGACAGATATCCTATTACATCACTTATAGGTGTTACCTAAAAATTGATACCCATGAAATAATTTCCAAGAGAAGGACACTCATAGACTCAGAAAACCAAATTATGTTTAACCAAGTGGAAAGGGGTAAGGAATGTATGAATTAGGATATGGGGGTTAACAGACATGTAGTAATACATATGAAATATATAATCACAAAATACCTATAGAATGCTAAAAGAGGTGTACTCAACACTCTGTAATAACCTACACGGGAAAGGATCCAAAGATGAATAGATCAATACATTGATATAATGAACCAGATTCCGTACACCTAGAAAAAACACAGTATTTTTATCCAATTTGCTGTGATAAGAAATAAAAATTAAATGTGAAAAACAAACAAGAATTAAGGAGACATAAGCTCTTGGGAGTTTGCCGTGGCACATTCTGCTCTAATTTGCAGCTTACAAACACGATTTCCAGGAACCCTCTGTTGCCCAAAATCCCAGAGTTGGAAATGTAGAAATGCTGCCGCCTTGTGGCCGTTTCCCACAAGAGCGGCTTTAAAACCACAGCTAACGGTCACTTAACATTCACAAGGACTCAGGACAGTAAAGGACAACTGCCCTCAAAAATTCACAAGTGGCAAAATTTTCAAGGAGATAGTATGAAGAGGTAAATTTTACTCATTATTTTTCTAAAAACAAAGAAAATGGATAAAAGCTCAACAACATAAATTTTTAAACTCATGCAAATCTAGCCTACAAAAAGATTTCAACACACACACGTCAACTACCATCAGCCAAAGGTCTACAAACAATAAATGCTGAAGGGGTTTTAGAGAACTGTGTACCCTCTAGCTGCTGGTGAGATGTAAAGTGGTAAGAGCCAATAGTGAGCACAGAAAGGAGCTGTGTTTAAAAGTAAAAATTGAGTTAGCATTCCATTCAGCAGGTCAACTGCTGAAACTCTCACCTGAAAATACCAGAATCGAGAAGGCACAGGCTGCAACAGCTTCTCTGCAGGATTTTTCACAATAGCCAAGACACGGAAGCAACCAAAATGTCCATCAATGGATGAATGGATAAAGAAGAAGTGGTCCATGTACATAATGGAATATTAGCCATGGAAAACAGTGAAACACTGCTCGTTGAGGCACCATTTATGAGCCTAGATATAATCTCAGAACATGTCGTAAGTCAGAAAGAAAAAGACATATAGTATGATATCACTTAAAGGCGTTATCTAACAACTGACAAAAATGATAGCATTTTCACAGAGAAAGAAACTCACAGACTTAGAAAACAAACTATTCTTATGTAAATGGAAAGGTGGGTGGTATGGAAAATTAAGATTAGGGTTACCATATGTGTACAAATACCTACTAAATACATTTATCAAAGAGAACGACCAGATAGCAAGGGAGGTCAATGGAGCACTCTGCAATAATTTACATGGGAGGAGTATCTGCACATGAATATATTACATATGTGTGTGTGTGTGTGTGTGTGTGTGTATGTGTGTGTGTAATGTACAAATGAACCAGATTGTATACACGTAGGACAAACAATATTCTAAACATTACCTCGATTTAAAAAGACTAAAAAATCGAACAAGAAATAATGGAATATTAACTTACAGGTTTTTTCCTAGCACATTCCATTCTAATTTACAACCTGGGAACCTGACTTCCAGAAAGGCTGTGCTGCCCTAGAAACCAGTTTTGGGAATGGAGAAATGCTGCCGCCTTGTGGCCGTTTCCCCCAACAGCACCTTTAAAGCCAGTAGTAGTGGTCACTAAATATTCACACTCATTACAAGCCTGTAAATGTCACCTGTTCTCAAAAAATATCCTGGGGTCAAAAATCGACGAAAAATTCAAAACAGGGCAGCCTTCCCAGAAGACCACTTCAAGTGGTTTATTGTACTCACAGTTTTTTTCTGTTTTTGTTTAACAGAAAGAAAACAAAGCATGGAAAAATGCTGAACATTAGGAATTATTAAAGACATGCAAATCCAAATGACAAAAACCTATCAGCTCACACCAGTCATAATGGCCATCAGCAAAAATTCTGCAAACAATAAATGCTGAAGGGGTTGTGGAGAAATGCGCACCCTCGTTTCTAATTGGGACATGGTAAAAACCAGTAATGAAAACACAAAGGAGGTGCCTTGATAAGGTAAGTATTGAGCTACCATTCAATCAAGCATACCCACTGCTGGGCCTATCACCTGAGAGGATGAGAATCAAAAAGACACAGGGTGGCAATCCTGCACTCCAGCAATATTTACCACAGCCAACACTTGGAAGCAACAAAAATGTCTGTCAACAGAGGAAGGCACAAAGAAGGAGTGGTCCATGTACACAATGGAATATTACTCCAATAAAAAAAATATATAATTTCAATTTAGAAACCAAACGTAAGTAAGGAGACATCAGCTTTTGGGGGTTTGTCCGGGCACATTCCTCTCTAATATACAACTGAGGAACACCACTGGCAGGAAGGACTCTTTCCGTAATTCTCAGAATGGGGAAAGGAGAAATGCTGCCGCACAATGGCCGATACCTGCAACAGCAGCTTTAAAACCTGTGCTAATGGTCACTTCATATGCACAAGTACTGGAGGGCTGTAAATGAAACCTGCCCTCAGAATGTCTTCAGGGAGGTAATGGCCAAAATATTTCAAAATGTGACACATACTTCAAGAAAACCATTTGAAGAGGTAAGCGCTACTCACAGCTTGAAAAAAAGAGGACATGCCTGAAAGTTCAATTTCAAGGGATTATGAGATGCATGCAAATCCAACCTCAAAGAGGTGTCAGCTCACACCTGTCAGAATAAACATCAGCAGAAAAACTACAAACAATAAATGCTGAACGGGTTTTGGACAAGGACATACCCTCAAATTTAAGTGGAACATAACCTGGTAAGAGCCACTAATGAGAACAGAATGGAGACGCCTTTACAAGGTAAACATTTTGCTACCATATGATCCAACAGGCCCTCTCCTGGGCCTATAACCGAAGAAGACATAATTGAAAGACACAGGCAGGCAAACGTGCATTTCAGCAGTGTTACAATAACCAAGACATGGAAGCAACCAAAAAGTCCATCAACAGCTGAGTGGACAAAGAAAAACTGGTCCACGTACAGATGGAATATTAGCCAAGGAAAAAAATGACACAATGCCATTTGCATCACCATAGATGAGTCTAGAAGTAATCACACAACTTGTAGTAAGTCAGAAAGCGAAAGACACGTATCCTGTGATATCACTTATAGGTGTTACCTAAAAATTGATACCAGTGAAGATATTTCCACAGAGAAAGGCAATCACAGATTCATTAAACAAACTTATGGTTCACCAATGGAAAGGTGTGAGGATTGGATACATTAGGATGTCAGAGTTAACAGAGATATACAAACACAGGTGAAGTATATAATCACCAAAGACCTAAAGGATACCAAGAGAAGACTACTCAACATTGTGTCATAACCTAAAATGGGAAAAGGATCCAAAGAAGAAAAGAGATATGTATATGTGGAAAACAACCACATCTTGCACACCTAAAACAAGCAAAACATTGTAATCACACTTGCTGTGATAAACAATGAAAATTAAATGTAAAAAAAGAACAATATTTAGTGAGATATAAACATAAGGGGCTTTTTCCTGGCCCATTCCATTCTAATTTGCAACCTAGAACAGGACTTCCATTGAGGCTCTGTTTCCCTAGTAACCAGATTTGGTTAATGAGAACTGCTGCCGCCTTGTGGCCGTTTCACACAACAGCAGCTCTAACTGCAGCTGTAATGGTTACTTGACAGTCAAAATAATTGCAGGCCTGTAAATGACACCTGTCCTCAAAACAATCCTTCGGTCGTAAATCGAGCAAAAATCTCCAAAGACATCCATATTTCAAAACGACAATTTCAAGAGGCATATTTTATGCACATTTTATATTCTGTCTCTTTTTTTTTTGTTATAGAAAAAGGCATGGAAAAAGGCTCAACGTCAGGAATTAATAAAGCCATGCAAATCCAGTCTAGAAACACATTCACCTCACAGCCGTCAGAAGGATCATCAGCAAAGAAGTCTACATAGTATAAATGCTGAAGGGGTTTTAGAGAACTGTGTACCCTCTAGCTGCTGATGGGATGTAACCTGGTAACAGCCAGTACAGAGAACAAAATGGAGGTGTGTTTAAAGGTAAAACTTGAGCTACTCTGTGATCTGGTAGGCCCACTGATGGGCCTATCCGCTGAGTAGACCTGAATCAAAAAGACACAGGCTGGAAATCCTTCACTGCAGCAACATGTACCATCGCCAAGAGCTGGAAGAAACCAAAATATCCATCAACAGAAAAATGCACCAAGAAGAAGTGGTCCATGTACACAATGGAATATTAGCCATGGAAAAGCATGGAACAATGCTGTTGGCACCACCATAGAAGGATCTAGAGATAATCACCCTACCTGAAGTAAGAAAGAAAACGAAAGACAGATATCCTATTACATCACTTATAGGTGTTACCTAAAAATTGATACCCATGAAATAATTTCCAAGAGAAGGACACTCATAGACTCAGAAAACCAAATTATGTTTAACCAAGTGGAAAGGGGTAAGGAATGTATGAATTAGGATATGGGGGTTAACAGACATGTAGTAATACATATGAAATATATAATCACAAAATACCTATAGAATGCTAAAAGAGGTGTACTCAACACTCTGTAATAACCTACACGGGAAAGGATCCAAAGATGAATAGATCAATACATTGATATAATGAACCAGATTCCGTACACCTAGAAAAAACACAGTATTTTTATCCAATTTGCTGTGATAAGAAATAAAAATTAAATGTGAAAAACAAACAAGAATTAAGGAGACATAAGCTCTTGGGAGTTTGCCGTGGCACATTCTGCTCTAATTTGCAGCTTACAAACACGATTTCCAGGAACCCTCTGTTGCCCAAAATCCCAGAGTTGGAAATGTAGAAATGCTGCCGCCTTGTGGCCGTTTCCCACAAGAGCGGCTTTAAAACCACAGCTAACGGTCACTTAACATTCACAAGGACTCAGGACAGTAAAGGACAACTGCCCTCAAAAATTCACAAGTGGCAAAATTTTCAAGGAGATAGTATGAAGAGGTAAATTTTACTCATTATTTTTCTAAAAACAAAGAAAATGGATAAAAGCTCAACAACATAAATTTTTAAACTCATGCAAATCTAGCCTACAAAAAGATTTCAACACACACACGTCAACTACCATCAGCCAAAGGTCTACAAACAATAAATGCTGAAGGGGTTTTAGAGAACTGTGTACCCTCTAGCTGCTGGTGAGATGTAAAGTGGTAAGAGCCAATAGTGAGCACAGAAAGGAGCTGTGTTTAAAAGTAAAAATTGAGTTAGCATTCCATTCAGCAGGTCAACTGCTGAAACTCTCACCTGAAAATACCAGAGTCGAGAAGGCACAGGCTGCAACAGCTTCACTGCAGGATTTTTCACAATAGCCAAGACACGGAAGCAACCAAAATGTCCATCACTGGATGAATGGATAAAGAAGAAGTGGTCCATGTACATAATGGAATATTAGCCATGGAAAACAGTGAAACACTGCTCGTTGAGGCACCATTTATGAGCCTAGATATAATCTCAGAACATGCCGTAAGTCAGAAAGAAAAAGACATATAGTATGATATCACTTAAAGGCGTTATCTAACAACTGACAAAAATGATAGCATTTTCACAGAGAAAGAAACTCACAGACTTAGAAAACAAACTATTCTTATGTAAATGGAAAGGTGGGTGGTATGGAAAATTAAGATTAGGGTTACCATATGTGTACAAATACCTACTAAATACATTTATCAAAGAGAACGACCATATAGCAAGGGAGGTCAATGGAGCACTCTGCAATAATTTACATGGGAAGAGTATCTGCACATGAATATATTACATATGTGTGTGTGTGTGTGTGTGTGTATATATATATATGTGTGTGTGTGTAATGTACAAATGAACCAGATTGTATACACGTAGGACAAACAATATTCTAAACATTACCTCGATTTAAAAAGACTAAAAAATCGAACAAGAAATAATGGAATATTAACTTACAGGATTTTTCCTAGCACATTCCATTCTAATTTACAACCTGGGAACCTGACTTCCAGAAAGGCTGTGCTGCCCTAGAAACCAGTTTTGGGAATGGAGAAATGCTGCCGCCTTGTGGCCGTTTCCCCCAACAGCACCTTTAAAGCCAGTAGTAGTGGTCACTAAATATTCACACTCATTACAAGCCTGTAAATGTCACCTGTTCTCAAAAAAAATCCTGGGGTCAAAAATCGACGAAAAATTCAAAACAGGGCAGCCTTCCCAGAAGACCACTTCAAGTGGTTTATTGTACTCACAGTTTTTTTCTGTTTTTGTTTAACAGAAAGAAAACAAAGCATGGAAAAATGCTGAACATTAGGAATTATTAAAGACATGCAAATCCAAATGACAAAAACCTATCAGCTCACACCAGTCATAATGGCCATCAGCAAAAATTCTGCAAACAATAAATGCTGAAGGGGTTGTGGAGAAATGCGCACCCTCGTTTCTAATTGGGACATGGTAAAAACCAGTAATGAAAACACAAAGGAGGTGCCTTGATAAGGTAAATATTGAGCTACCATTCAATCAAGCATACCCACTGCTGGGCCTATCACCTGAGAGGATGAGAATCAAAAAGACACAGGGTGGCAATCCTGCACTCCAGCAATATTTACCACAGCCAACACTTGGAAGCAACAAAAATGTCTGTCAACAGAGGAAGGCACAAAGAAGAAGTGGTCCATGTACACAATGGAATATTACTCCAATAAAAAAAATATATAATTTCAATTTAGAAACCAAACGTAAGTAAGGAGACATCAGCTTTTGGGGGTTTGTCCGGGCACATTCCTCTCTAATATACAACTGAGGAACACCACTGGCAGGAAGGACTCTTTCCGTAATTCCCAGAATGGGGAAAGGAGAAATGCTGCCGCCCAATGGCCGATACCTGCAACAGCAGCTTTAAAACCTGTGCTAATGGTCACTTCATATGCACAAGTACTGGAGGGCTGTAAATGAAACCTGCCCTCAGAATGTCTTCAGGGAGGTATGGCCAAAATATTTCAAAATGTGACACATACTTCAAGAAAACCATTTGAAGAGGTAAGCGCTACTCACAGCTTGAAAAAAAGAGGACATGCCTGAAAGTTCAATTGCAAGGGATTATGAGATGCATGCAAATCCAACCTCAAAGAGGTGTCAGCTCACACCTGTCAGAATAAACATCAGCAGAAAAACTACAAACAATAAATGCTGAACGGGTTGTGGACAAGGGCATACCCTCAAATTTAAGTGGAACATAACCTGGTAAGAGCCACTAATGAGAACAGAATGGAGACGCCTTTACAAGGTAAACATTTTGCTACCATATGATCCAACAGGCCCTCTCCTGGGCCTATAACCGAAGAAGACATAATTGAAAGACACAGGCAGGCAAACGTGCATTTCAGCAGTGTTACAATAACCAAGACATGGAAGCAACCAAAAAGTCCATCAACAGCTGAGTGGACAAAGAAAAACTGGTCCACGTACAGATGGAATATTAGCCAAGGAAAAAAATGACACAATGCCATTTGCATCACCATAGATGAGTCTAGAAGTAATCACACAACTTGTAGTAAGTCAGAAAGCGAAAGACACGTATCCTGTGATATCACTTATAGGTGTTACCTAAAAATTGATACCAGTGAAGATATTTCCACAGAGAAAGGCAATCACAGATTCATTAAACAAACTTATGGTTCACCAATGGAAAGGTGTGAGGATTGGATACATTAGGATGTCAGAGTTAACAGAGATATACAAACACAGGTGAAGTATATAATCACCAAAGACCTAAAGGATACCAAGAGAAGACTACTCAACATTGTGTCATAACCTAAAATGGGAAAAGGATCCAAAGAAGAAAAGAGATATGTATATGTGGAAAACAACCACATCTTGCACACCTAAAACAAGCAAAACATTGTAATCACACTTGCTGTGATAAACAATGAAAATTAAATGTAAAAAAAGAACAATATTTAGTGAGATATAAACATAAGGGGCTTTTTCCTGGCCCATTCCATTCTAATTTGCAACCTAGAACAGGACTTCCATTGAGGCTCTGTTTCCCTAGTAACCAGATTTGGTTAATGAGAACTGCTGCCGCCTTGTGGCCGTTTCACACAACAGCAGCTCTAACTGCAGCTGTAATGGTTACTTGACAGTCAAAATAATTGCAGGCCTGTAAATGACACCTGTCCTCAAAACAATCCTTCGGTCGTAAATCGAGCAAAAATCTCCAAAGACATCCATATTTCAAAACGACAATTTCAAGAGGCATATTTTATGCACATTTTATATTCTGTCTCTTTTTTTTTGTTATAGAAAAAGGCATGGAAAAACGCTCAACGTCAGGAATTAATAAAGCCATGCAAATCCAGTCTAGAAACACATTCACCTCACAGCCGTCAGAAGGATCATCAGCAAAGAAGTCTACATAGTATAAATGCTGAAGGGGTTTTAGAGAACTGTGTACCCTCTAGCTGCTGATGGGATGTAACCTGGTAACAGCCAGTACAGAGAACAAAATGGAGGTGTGTTTAAAGGTAAAACTTGAGCTACTCTGTGATCTGGTAGGCCCACTGATGGGCCTATCTGCTGAGTAGACCTGAATCAAAAAGACACAGGCTGGCAATCCTTCACTGCAGCAACATGTACCATCGCCAAGAGCTGGAAGAAACCAAAATATCCATCAACAGAAAAATGCACCAAGAAGAAGTGGTCCATGTACACAATGGAATATTAGCCATGGAAAAGCATGGAACAATGCTGTTGGCACCACCATAGAAGGATCTAGAGATACTCACCCTACCTGAAGTAAGAAAGAAAACGAAAGACAGATATCCTATTACATCACTTATAGGTGTTACCTAAAAATTGATACCCATGAAATAATTTCCAAGAGAAGGACACTCATAGACTCAGAAAACCAAATTATGTTTAACCAAGTGGAAAGGGGTAAGGAATGTATGAATTAGGATATGGGGGTTAACAGACATGTAGTAATACATATGAAATATATAATCACAAAATACCTATAGAATGCTAAAAGAGGTGTACTCAACACTCTGTAATAACCTACACGGGAAAGGATCCAAAGATGAATAGATCAATACATTGATATAATGAACCAGATTCCGTACACCTAGAAAAAACACAGTATTTTTATCCAATTTGCTGTGATAAGAAATAAAAATTAAATGTGAAAAACAAACAAGAATTAAGGAGACATAAGCTCTTGGGAGTTTGCCGTGGCACATTCTGCTCTAATTTGCAGCTTACAAACACGATTTCCAGGAACCCTCTGTTGCCCAAAATCCCAGAGTTGGAAATGTAGAAATGCTGCCGCCTTGTGGCCGTTTCCCACAAGAGCGGCTTTAAAACCACAGCTAACGGTCACTTAACATTCACAAGGACTCAGGACAGTAAAGGACAACTGCCCTCAAAAATTCACAAGTGGCAAAATTTTCAAGGAGATAGTATGAAGAGGTAAATTTTACTCATTATTTTTCTAAAAACAAAGAAAATGGATAAAAGCTCAACAACATAAATTTTTAAACTCATGCAAATCTAGCCTACAAAAAGATTTCAACACACACACGTCAACTACCATCAGCCAAAGGTCTACAAACAATAAATGCTGAAGGGGTTTTAGAGAACTGTGTACCCTCTAGCTGCTGGTGAGATGTAAAGTGGTAAGAGCCAATAGTGAGCACAGAAAGGAGCTGTGTTTAAAAGTAAAAATTGAGTTAGCATTCCATTCAGCAGGTCAACTGCTGAAACTCTCACCTGAAAATACCAGAGTCGAGAAGGCACAGGCTGCAACAGCTTCTCTGCAGGATTTTTCACAATAGCCAAGACACGGAAGCAACCAAAATGTCCATCACTGGATGAATGGATAAAGAAGAAGTGGTCCATGTACATAATGGAATATTAGCCATGGAAAACAGTGAAACACTGCTCGTTGAGGCACCATTTATGAGCCTAGATATAATCTCAGAACATGCCGTAAGTCAGAAAGAAAAAGACATATAGTATGATATCACTTAAAGGCGTTATCTAACAACTGACAAAAATGATAGCATTTTCACAGAGAAAGAAACTCACAGACTTAGAAAACAAACTATTCTTATGTAAATGGAAAGGTGGGTGGTATGGAAAATTAAGATTAGGGTTACCATATGTGTACAAATACCTACTAAATACATTTATCAAAGAGAACGACCATATAGCAAGAGAGGTCAATGGACCACTCTGCAATAATTTACATGGGAAGAGTATCTGCACATGAATATATTACATATGTGTGTGTGTGTGTGTGTGTGTATATATATATATGTGTGTGTGTGTAATGTACAAATGAACCAGATTGTATACACGTAGGACAAACAATATTCTAAACATTACCTCGATTTAAAAAGACTAAAAAATCGAACAAGAAATAATGGAATATTAACTTACAGGATTTTTCCTAGCACATTCCATTCTAATTTACAACCTGGGAACCTGACTTCCAGAAAGGCTGTGCTGCCCTAGAAACCAGTTTTGGGAATGGAGAAATGCTGCCGCCTTGTGGCCGTTTCCCCCAACAGCACCTTTAAAGCCAGTAGTAGTGGTCACTAAATATTCACACTCATTACAAGCCTGTAAATGTCACCTGTTCTCAAAAAAAATCCTGGGGTCAAAAATCGACGAAAAATTCAAAACAGGGCAGCCTTCCCAGAAGACCACTTCAAGTGGTTTATTGTACTCACAGTTTTTTTCTGTTTTTGTTTAACAGAAAGAAAACAAAGCATGGAAAAATGCTGAACATTAGGAATTATTAAAGACATGCAAATCCAAATGACAAAAACCTATCAGCTCACACCAGTCATAATGGCCATCAGCAAAAATTCTGCAAACAATAAATGCTGAAGGGGTTGTGGAGAAATGCGCACCCTCGTTTCTAATTGGGACATGGTAAAAACCAGTAATGAAAACACAAAGGAGGTGCCTTGATAAGGTAAATATTGAGCTACCATTCAATCAAGCATACCCACTGCTGGGCCTATCACCTGAGAGGATGAGAATCAAAAAGACACAGGGTGGCAATCCTGCACTCCAGCAATATTTACCACAGCCAACACTTGGAAGCAACAAAAATGTCTGTCAACAGAGGAAGGCACAAAGAAGAAGTGGTCCATGTACACAATGGAATATTACTCCAATAAAAAAAATATATAATTTCAATTTAGAAACCAAACGTAAGTAAGGAGACATCAGCTTTTGGGGGTTTGTCCGGGCACATTCCTCTCTAATATACAACTGAGGAACACCACTGGCAGGAAGGACTCTTTCCGTAATTCCCAGAATGGGGAAAGGAGAAATGCTGCCGCCCAATGGCCGATACCTGCAACAGCAGCTTTAAAACCTGTGCTAATGGTCACTTCATATGCACAAGTACTGGAGGGCTGTAAATGAAACCTGCCCTCAGAATGTCTTCAGGGAGGTAATGGCCAAAATATTTCAAAATGTGACACATACTTCAAGAAAACCATTTGAAGAGGTAAGCGCTACTCACAGCTTGAAAAAAAGAGGACATGCCTGAAAGTTCAATTGCAAGGGATTATGAGATGCATGCAAATCCAACCTCAAAGAGGTGTCAGCTCACACCTGTCAGAATAAACATCAGCAGAAAAACTACAAACAATAAATGCTGAACGGGTTGTGGACAAGGGCATACCCTCAAATTTAAGTGGAACATAACCTGGTAAGAGCCACTAATGAGAACAGAATGGAGACGCCTTTACAAGGTAAACATTTTGCTACCATATGATCCAACAGGCCCTCTCCTGGGCCTATAACCGAAGAAGACATAATTGAAAGACACAGGCAGGCAAACGTGCATTTCAGCAGTGTTACAATAACCAAGACATGGAAGCAACCAAAAAGTCCATCAACAGCTGAGTGGACAAAGAAAAACTGGTCCACGTACAGATGGAATATTAGTCAAGGAAAAAAATGACACAATGCCATTTGCATCACCATAGATGAGTCTAGAAGTAATCACACAACTTGTAGTAAGTCAGAAAGCGAAAGACACGTATCCTGTGATATCACTTATAGGTGTTACCTAAAAATTGATACCAGTGAAGATATTTCCACAGAGAAAGGCAATCACAGATTCATTAAACAAACTTATGGTTCACCAATGGAAAGGTGTGAGGATTGGATACATTAGGATGTCAGAGTTAACAGAGATATACAAACACAGGTGAAGTATATAATCACCAAAGACCTAAAGGATACCAAGAGAAGACTACTCAACATTGTGTCATAACCTAAAATGGGAAAAGGATCCAAAGAAGAAAAGAGATATGTATATGTGGAAAACAACCACATCTTGCACACCTAAAACAAGCAAAACATTGTAATCACACTTGCTGTGATAAACAATGAAAATTAAATGTAAAAAAAGAACAATATTTAGTGAGATATAAACATAAGGGGCTTTTTCCTGGCCCATTCCATTCTAATTTGCAACCTAGAACAGGACTTCCATTGAGGCTCTGTTTCCCTAGTAACCAGATTTGGTTAATGAGAACTGCTGCCGCCTTGTGGCCGTTTCACACAACAGCAGCTCTAACTGCAGCTGTAATGGTTACTTGACAGTCAAAATAATTGCAGGCCTGTAAATGACACCTGTCCTCAAAACAATCCTTCGGTCGTAAATCGAGCAAAAATCTCCAAAGACATCCATATTTCAAAACGACAATTTCAAGAGGCATATTTTATGCACATTTTATATTCTGTCTCTTTTTTTTTTGTTATAGAAAAAGGCATGGAAAAACGCTCAACGTCAGGAATTAATAAAGCCATGCAAATCCAGTCTAGAAACACATTCACCTCACAGCCGTCAGAAGGATCATCAGCAAAGAAGTCTACATAGTATAAATGCTGAAGGGGTTTTAGAGAACTGTGTACCCTCTAGCTGCTGATGGGATGTAACCTGGTAACAGCCAGTACAGAGAACAAAATGGAGGTGTGTTTAAAGGTAAAATTTGAGCTACTCTGTGATCTGGTAGGCCCACTGATGGGCCTATCCGCTGAGTAGACCTGAATCAAAAAGACACAGGCTGGCAATCCTTCACTGCAGCAACATGTACCATCGCCAAGAGCTGGAAGAAACCAAAATATCCATCAACAGAAAAATGCACCAAGAAGAAGTGGTCCATGTACACAATGGAATATTAGCCATGGAAAAGCATGGAACAATGCTGTTGGCACCACCATAGAAGGATCTAGAGATAATCACCCTACCTGAAGTAAGAAAGAAAACGAAAGACAGATATCCTATTACATCACTTATAGGTGTTACCTAAAAATTGATACCCATGAAATAATTTCCAAGAGAAGGACACTCATAGACTCAGAAAACCAAATTATGTTTAACCAAGTGGAAAGGGGTAAGGAATGTATGAATTAGGATATGGGGGTTAACAGACATGTAGTAATACATATGAAATATATAATCACAAAATACCTATAGAATGCTAAAAGGTGTACTCAACACTCTGTAATAACCTACACGGGAAAGGATCCAAAGATGAATAGATCAATACATTGATATAATGAACCAGATTCCGTACACCTAGAAAAAACACAGTATTTTTATCCAATTTGCTGTGATAAGAAATAAAAATTAAATGTGAAAAACAAACAAGAATTAAGGAGACATAAGCTCTTGGGAGTTTGCCGTGGCACATTCTGCTCTAATTTGCAGCTTACAAACACGATTTCCAGGAACCCTCTGTTGCCCAAAATCCCAGAGTTGGAAATGTAGAAATGCTGCCGCCTTGTGGCCGTTTCCCACAAGAGCGGCTTTAAAACCACAGCTAACGGTCACTTAACATTCACAAGGACTCAGGACAGTAAAGGACAACTGCCCTCAAAAATTCACAAGTGGCAAAATTTTCAAGGAGATAGTATGAAGAGGTAAATTTTACTCATTATTTTTCTAAAAACAAAGAAAATAGATAAAAGCTCAACAACATAAATTTTTAAACTCATGCAAATCTAGCCTACAAAAAGATTTCAACACACACACGTCAACTACCATCAGCCAAAGGTCTACAAACAATAAATGCTGAAGGGGTTTTAGAGAACTGTGTACCCTCTAGCTGCTGGTGAGATGTAAAGTGGTAAGAGCCAATAGTGAGCACAGAAAGGAGCTGTGTTTAAAAGTAAAAATTGAGTTAGCATTCCATTCAGCAGGTCAACTGCTGAAACTCTCACCTGAAAATACCAGAATCGAGAAGGCACAGGCTGCAACAGCTTCTCTGCAGGATTTTTCACAATAGCCAAGACACGGAAGCAACCAAAATGTCCATCAATGGATGAATGGATAAAGAAGAAGTGGTCCATGTACATAATGGAATATTAGCCATGGAAAACAGTGAAACACTGCTCGTTGAGGCACCATTTATGAGCCTAGATATAATCTCAGAACATGTCGTAAGTCAGAAAGAAAAAGACATATAGTATGATATCACTTAAAGGCGTTATCTAACAACTGACAAAAATGATAGCATTTTCACAGAGAAAGAAACTCACAGACTTAGAAAACAAACTATTCTTATGTAAATGGAAAGGTGGGTGGTATGGAAAATTAAGATTAGGGTTACCATATGTGTACAAATACCTACTAAATACATTTATCAAAGAGAACGACCAGATAGCAAGGGAGGTCAATGGAGCACTCTGCAATAATTTACATGGGAGGAGTATCTGCACATGAATATATTACATATGTGTGTGTGTGTGTGTGTGTGTGTGTGTGTGTGTATATATATATGTGTGTGTGTAATGTACAAATGAACCAGATTGTATACACGTAGGACAAACAATATTCTAAACATTACCTCGATTTAAAAAGACTAAAAAATCGAACAAGAAATAATGGAATATTAACGTACAGGTTTTTTCCTAGCACATTCCATTCTAATTTACAACCTGGGAACCTGACTTCCAGAAAGGCTGTGCTGCCCTGGAAACCAGTTTTGGGAATGGAGAAATGCTGCCGCCTTGTGGCCGTTTCCCCCAACAGCACCTTTAAAGCCAGTAGTAGTGGTCACTAAATATTCACACTCATTAAAGCCTGTAAATGTCACCTGTTCTCAAAAAAAATCCTGGGGTCAAAAATCGACGAAAAATTCAAAACAGGGCAGCCTTCCCAGAAGACCACTTCAAGTGGTTTATTGTACTCACAGTTTTTTTCTGTTTTTGTTTAACAGAAAGAAAACAAAGCATGGAAAAATGCTGAACATTAGGAATTATTAAAGACATGCAAATCCAAATGACAAAAACCTATCAGCTCACACCAGTCATAATGGCCATCAGCAAAAATTCTGCAAACAATAAATGCTGAAGGGGTTGTGGAGAAATGCGCACCCTCGTTTCTAATTGGGACATGGTAAAAACCAGTAATGAAAACACAAAGGAGGTGCCTTGA
Organism: Leucopleurus acutus; assembly: GCF_964270905.1. NCBI lineage: Eukaryota > Metazoa > Chordata > Mammalia > Artiodactyla > Delphinidae > Leucopleurus > Leucopleurus acutus. The sequence continues at coordinate 20,802 of NW_028138965.1, forward strand.
TAAGGTAAATATTGAGCTACCATTCAATCAAGCATACCCACTGCTGGGCCTATCACCTGAGAGGATGAGAATCAAAAAGACACAGGGTGGCAATCCTGCACTCCAGCAATATTTACCACAGCCAACACTTGGAAGCAACAAAAATGTCTGTCAACAGAGGAAGGCACAAAGAAGAAGTGGTCCATGTACACAATGGAATATTACTCCAATAAAAAAAAATATATAATTTCAATTTAGAAACCAAACGTAAGTAAGGAGACATCAGCTTTTGGGGGTTTGTCCGGGCACATTCCTCTCTAATATACAACTGAGGAACACCACTGGCAGGAAGGACTCTTTCCGTAATTCCCAGAATGGGGAAAGGAGAAATGCTGCCGCCCAATGGCCGATACCTGCAACAGCAGCTTTAAAACCTGTGCTAATGGTCACTTCATATGCACAAGTACTGGAGGGCTGTAAATGAAACCTGCCCTCAGAATGTCTTCAGGGAGGTAATGGCCAAAATATTTCAAAATGTGACACATACTTCAAGAAAACCATTTGAAGAGGTAAGCGCTACTCACAGCTTGAAAAAAAGAGGACATGCCTGAAAGTTCAATTGCAAGGGATTATGAGATGCATGCAAATCCAACCTCAAAGAGGTGTCAGCTCACACCTGTCAGAATAAACATCAGCAGAAAAACTACAAACAATAAATGCTGAACGGGTTGTGGACAAGGGCATACCCTCAAATTTAAGTGGAACATAACCTGGTAAGAGCCACTAATGAGAACAGAATGGAGACGCCTTTACAAGGTAAACATTTTGCTACCATATGATCCAACAGGCCCTCTCCTGGGCCTATAACCGAAGAAGACATAATTGAAAGACACAGGCAGGCAAACGTGCATTTCAGCAGTGTTACAATAACCAAGACATGGAAGCAACCAAAAAGTCCATCAACAGCTGAGTGGACAAAGAAAAACTGGTCCACGTACAGATGGAATATTAGCCAAGGAAAAAAATGACACAATGCCATTTGCATCACCATAGATGAGTCTAGAAGTAATCATACAACTTGTAGTAAGTCAGAAAGCGAAAGACACGTATCCTGTGATATCACTTATAGGTGTTACCTAAAAATTGATACCAGTGAAGATATTTCCACAGAGAAAGGCAATCACAGATTCATTAAACAAACTTATGGTTCACCAATGGAAAGGTGTGAGGATTGGATACATTAGGATGTCAGAGTTAACAGAGATATACAAACACAGGTGAAGTATATAATCACCAAAGACCTAAAGGATACCAAGAGAAGACTACTCAACATTGTGTCATAACCTAAAATGGGAAAAGGATCCAAAGAAGAAAAGAGATATGTATATGTGGAAAACAACCACATCTTGCACACCTAAAACAAGCAAAACATTGTAATCACACTTGCTGTGATAAACAATGAAAATTAAATGTAAAAAAAGAACAATATTCAGTGAGATATAAACATAAGGGGCTTTTTCCTGGCCCATTCCATTCTAATTTGCAACCTAGAACAGGACTTCCATTGAGGCTCTGTTTCCCTAGTAACCAGATTTGGTTAATGAGAACTGCTGCCGCCTTGTGGCCGTTTCACACAACAGCAGCTCTAACTGCAGCTGTAATGGTTACTTGACAGTCAAAATAATTGCAGGCCTGTAAATGACACCTGTCCTCAAAACAATCCTTCGGTCGTAAATCGAGCAAAAATCTCCAAAGACATCCATATTTCAAAACGACAATTTCAAGAGGCATATTTTATGCACATTTTATATTCTGTCTCTTTTTTTTTTGTTATAGAAAAAGGCATGGAAAAACGCTCAACGTCAGGAATTAATAAAGCCATGCAAATCCAGTCTAGAAACACATTCACCTCACAGCCGTCAGAAGGATCATCAGCAAAGAAGTCTACATAGTATAAATGCTGAAGGGGTTTTAGAGAACTGTGTACCCTCTAGCTGCTGATGGGATGTAACCTGGTAACAGCCAGTACAGAGAACAAAATGGAGGTGTGTTTAAAGGTAAAACTTGAGCTACTCTGTGATCTGGTAGGCCCACTGATGGGCCTATCCGCTGAGTAGACCTGAATCAAAAAGACACAGGCTGGCAATCCTTCACTGCAGCAACATGTACCATCGCCAAGAGCTGGAAGAAACCAAAATATCCATCAACAGAAAAATGCACCAAGAAGAAGTGGTCCATGTACACAATGGAATATTAGCCATGGAAAAGCATGGAACAATGCTGTTGGCACCACCATAGAAGGATCTAGAGATAATCACCCTACCTGAAGTAAGAAAGAAAACGAAAGACAGATATCCTATTACATCACTTATAGGTGTTACCTAAAAATTGATACCCATGAAATAATTTCCAAGAGAAGGACACTCATAGACTCAGAAAACCAAATTATGTTTAACCAAGTGGAAAGGGGTAAGGAATGTATGAATTAGGATATGGGGGTTAACAGACATGTAGTAATACATATGAAATATATAATCACAAAATACCTATAGAATGCTAAAAGAGGTGTACTCAACACTCTGTAATAACCTACACGGGAAAGGATCCAAAGATGAATAGATCAATACATTGATATAATGAACCAGATTCCGTACACCTAGAAAAAACACAGTATTTTTATCCAATTTGCTGTGATAGCAAATAAAAATTAAATGTAAAAAACAAACAAGAATTAAGGAGATATAAGCTCTTGGGAGTTTGCCGTGGCACATTCTGCTCTAATTTGCAGCTTACAAACACGATTTCCAGGAACCCTCTGTTGCCCAAAAACCCAGAGTTGGAAATGTAGAAATGCTGCCGCCTTGTGGCCGTTTCCCACAAGAGTGGCTTTAAACCCACAGCTAATGGTCACTTAACATTCACAAGGACTCAGGACAGTAAAGGACAACTGCCCTCAAAAATTCACAAGTGGCAAAATTTTCAAGGAGATAGTATGAAGAGGTAAATTTTACTCATTATTTTTCTAAAAACAAAGAAAATGGATAAAAGCTCAACAACATAAATTTTTAAACTCATGCAAATCTAGCCTACAAAAAGATTTCAACACACACACGTCAACTACCATCAGCCAAAGGTCTACAAACAATAAATGCTGAAGGGGTTTTAGAGAACTGTGTACCCTCTAGCTGCTGGTGAGATGTAAAGTGGTAAGAGCCAATAGTGAGCACAGAAAGGAGCTGTGTTTAAAAGTAAAAATTGAGTCAGCATTCCATTCAGCAGGTCAACTGCTGAAACTCTCACCTGAAAATACCAGAGTCGAGAAGGCACAGGCTGCAACAGCTTCACTGCAGGATTTTTCACAATAGCCAAGACACGGAAGCAACCAAAATGTCCATCAATGGATGAATGGATAAAGAAGTGGTCCATGTACATAATGGAATATTAGCCATGGAAAACAGTGAAACACTGCTCGTTGAGGCACCATTTATGAGCCTAAATATAATCTCAGAACATGCCATAAGTCAGAAAGAAAAAGACATATAGTATGATATCACTTATAGGTGTTATCTAACAACTGACAAATATGATAGCACTTTCACAGAGAAAGAAACTCACAGACTTAGAAAACAAACTATTCTTATGTAAATGGAAAGGTGGGTGGTATGGAAAATTAAGATTAGGGTTACCATATGTGTACAAATACCTACTAAATACATTTATCAAAGAGACCGACCATATAGCAAGGGAGGTCAATGGAGCACTCTGCATTAATTTACATGGGAGGAGTATCTGCACATGAATATATTACATATGTGTGTGTGTGTGTGTGTGTGTTTATATGTGTGTGTGTGTAATGTACAAATGAACCAGATTGTATACACGTAGGACAAACAATATTCTAAACATTACCTCGATTTAAAAAGACTAAAAAATCGAACAAGAAATAATGGAATATTAACTTACAGGATTTTTCCTAGCACATTCCATTCTAATTTACAACCTGGGAACCTGACTTCCAGAAAGGCTGTGCTGCCCTAGAAACCAGTTTTGGGAATGGAGAAATGCTGCCGCCTTGTGGCCGTTTCCCCCAACAGCACCTTTAAAGCCAGTAGTAGTGGTCACTAAATATTCACACTCATTACAAGCCTGTAAATGTCACCTGTTCTCAAAAAAAATCCTGGGGTCAAAAATCGACGAAAAATTCAAAACAGGGCAGCCTTCCCAGAAGACCACTTCAAGTGGTTTATTGTACTCACAGTTTTTTTCTGTTTTTGTTTAACAGAAAGAAAACAAAGCATGGAAAAATGCTGAACATTAGGAATTATTAAAGACATGCAAATCCAAATGACAAAAACCTATCAGCTCACACCAGTCATAATGGCCATCAGCAAAAATTCTGCAAACAATAAATGCTGAAGGGGTTGTGGAGAAATGCGCACCCTCGTTTCTAATTGGGACATGGTAAAAACCAGTAATGAAAACACAAAGGAGGTGCCTTGATAAGGTAAGTATTGAGCTACCATTCAATCAAGCATACCCACTGCTGGGCCTATCACCTGAGAGGATGAGAATCAAAAAGACACAGGGTGGCATCCTGCACTCCAGCAATATTTACCACAGCCAACACTTGGAAGCAACAAAAATGTCTGTCAACAGAGGAAGGCACAAAGAAGAAGTGGTCCATGTACACAATGGAATATTACTCCAATAAAAAAATATATAATTTCAATTTAGAAACCAAACGTAAGTAAGGAGACATCAGCTTTTGGGGGTTTGTCCGGGCACATTCCTCTCTAATATACAACTGAGGAACACCACTGGCAGGAAGGACTCTTTCCGTAATTCCCAGAATGGGGAAAGGAGAAATGCTGCCGCCCAATGGCCGATACCTGCAACAGCAGCTTTAAAACCTGTGCTAATGGTCACTTCATATGCACAAGTACTGGAGGGCTGTAAATGAAACCTGCCCTCAGAATGTCTTCAGGGAGGTAATGGCCAAAATATTTCAAAATGTGACACATACTTCAAGAAAACCATTTGAAGAGGTAAGCACTACTCACAGCTTGAAAAACAGAGGACATGCCTGAAAGTTCAATTTCAAGGGATTATGAGATGCATGCAAATCCAACCTCAAAGAGGTGTCAGCTCACACCTGTCAGAATAAACATCAGCAGAAAAACTACAAACAGTAAATGCTGAACGGGTTGTGGACAAGGGCATACCCTCAAATTTAAGTGGAACATAACCTGGTAAGAGCCACTAATGAGAACAGAATGGAGACGCCTTTACAAGGTAAACATTTTGCTACCATATGATCCAACAGGCCCTCTCCTGGGCCTATAACCGAAGAAGACATAATTGAAAGACACAGGCAGGCAAACGTGCATTTCAGCAGTGTTACAATAACCAAGACATGGAAGCAACCAAAAAGTCCATCAACAGCTGAGTGGACAAAGAAAAACTGGTCCACGTACAGATGGAATATTAGCCAAGGAAAAAAATGACACAATGCCATTTGCATCACCATAGATGAGTCTAGAAGTAATCACACAACTTGTAGTAAGTCAGAAAGCGAAAGACACGTATCCTGTGATATCACTTATAGGTGTTACCTAAAAATTGATACCAGTGAAGATATTTCCACAGAGAAAGGCAATCACAGATTCATTAAACAAACTTATGGTTCACCAATGGAAAGGTGTGAGGATTGGATACATTAGGATGTCAGAGTTAACAGAGATATACAAACACAGGTGAAGTATATAATCACCAAAGACCTAAAGGATACCAAGAGAAGACTACTCAACATTGTGTCATAACCTAAAATGGGAAAAGGATCCAAAGAAGAAAAGAGATATGTATATGTGGAAAACAACCACATCTTGCACACCTAAAACAAGCAAAACATTGTAATCACACTTGCTGTGATAAACAATGAAAATTAAATGTAAAAAAAGAACAATATTTAGTGAGATATAAACATAAGGGGCTTTTTCCTGGCCCATTCCATTCTAATTTGCAACCTAGAACAGGACTTCCATTGAGGCTCTGTTTCCCTAGTAACCAGATTTGGTTAATGAGAACTGCTGCCGCCTTGTGGCCGTTTCACACAACAGCAGCTCTAACTGCAGCTGTAATGGTTACTTGACAGTCAAAATAATTGCAGGCCTGTAAATGACACCTGTCCTCAAAACAATCCTTCGGTCGTAAATCGAGCAAAAATCTCCAAAGACATCCATATTTCAAAACGACAATTTCAAGAGGCATATTTTATGCACATTTTATATTCTGTCTCTTTTTTTTTGTTATAGAAAAAGGCATGGAAAAACGCTCAACGTCAGGAATTAATAAAGCCATGCAAATCCAGTCTAGAAACACATTCACCTCACAGCCGTCAGAAGGATCATCAGCAAAGAAGTCTACATAGTATAAATGCTGAAGGGGTTTTAGAGAACTGTGTACCCTCTAGCTGCTGATGGGATGTAACCTGGTAACAGCCAGTACAGAGAACAAAATGGAGGTGTGTTTAAAGGTAAAACTTGAGCTACTCTGTGATCTGGTAGGCCCACTGATGGGCCTATCCGCTGAGTAGACCTGAATCAAAAAGACACAGGCTGGCAATCCTTCACTGCAGCAACATGTACCATCGCCAAGAGCTGGAAGAAACCAAAATATCCATCAACAGAAAAATGCACCAAGAAGAAGTGGTCCATGTACACAATGGAATATTAGCCATGGAAAAGCATGGAACAATGCTGTTGGCACCACCATAGAAGGATCTAGAGATAATCACCCTACCTGAAGTAAGAAAGAAAACGAAAGACAGATATCCTATTACATCACTTATAGGTGTTACCTAAAAATTGATACCCATGAAATAATTTCCAAGAGAAGGACACTCATAGACTCAGAAAACCAAATTATGTTTAACCAAGTGGAAAGGGGTAAGGAATGTATGAATTAGGATATGGGGGTTAACAGACATGTAGTAATACATATGAAATATATAATCACAAAATACCTATAGAATGCTAAAAGAGGTGTACTCAACACTCTGTAATAACCTACACGGGAAAGGATCCAAAGATGAATAGATCAATACATTGATATAATGAACCAGATTCCGTACACCTAGAAAAAACACAGTATTTTTATCCAATTTGCTGTGATAAGAAATAAAAATTAAATGTGAAAAACAAACAAGAATTAAGGAGACATAAGCTCTTGGGAGTTTGCCGTGGCACATTCTGCTCTAATTTGCAGCTTACAAACACGATTTCCAGGAACCCTCTGTTGCCCAAAATCCCAGAGTTGGAAATGTAGAAATGCTGCCGCCTTGTGGCCGTTTCCCACAAGAGCGGCTTTAAAACCACAGCTAACGGTCACTTAACATTCACAAGGACTCAGGACAGTAAAGGACAACTGCCCTCAAAAATTCACAAGTGGCAAAATTTTCAAGGAGATAGTATGAAGAGGTAAATTTTACTCATTATTTTTCTAAAAACAAAGAAAATGGATAAAAGCTCAACAACATAAATTTTTAAACTCATGCAAATCTAGCCTACAAAAAGATTTCAACACACACACGTCAACTACCATCAGCCAAAGGTCTACAAACAATAAATGCTGAAGGGGTTTTAGAGAACTGTGTACCCTCTAGCTGCTGGTGAGATGTAAAGTGGTAAGAGCCAATAGTGAGCACAGAAAGGAGCTGTGTTTAAAAGTAAAAATTGAGTTAGCATTCCATTCAGCAGGTCAACTGCTGAAACTCTCACCTGAAAATACCAGAGTCGAGAAGGCACAGGCTGCAACAGCTTCACTGCAGGATTTTTCACAATAGCCAAGACACGGAAGCAACCAAAATGTCCATCACTGGATGAATGGATAAAGAAGTGGTCCATGTACATAATGGAATATTAGCCATGGAAAACAGTGAAACACTGCTCGTTGAGGCACCATTTATGAGCCTAGATATAATCTCAGAACATGCCGTAAGTCAGAAAGAAAAAGATATATAGTAAGATATCACTTAAAGGCGTTATCTAACAACTGACAAAAATGATAGCATTTTCACAGAGAAAGAAACTCACAGACTTAGAAAACAAACTATTCTTATGTAAATGGAAAGGTGGGTGGTATGGAAAATTAAGATTAGGGTTACCATATGTGTACAAATACCTACTAAATACATTTATCAAAGAGAACGACCATATAGCAAGGGAGGTCAATGGAGCACTCTGCAATAATTTACATGGGAAGAGTATCTGCACATGAATATATTACATATGTGTGTGTGTGTGTGTGTGTGTGTTTATATGTGTGTGTGTGTAATGTACAAATGAACCAGATTGTATACACGTAGGACAAACAATATTCTAAACATTACCTCGATTTAAAAAGACTAAAAAATCGAACAAGAAATAATGGAATATTAACTTACAGGTTTTTTCCTAGCACATTCCATTCTAATTTACAACCTGGGAACCTGACTTCCAGAAAGGCTGTGCTGCCCTAGAAACCAGTTTTGGGAATGGAGAAATGCTGCCGCCTTGTGGCCGTTTCCCCCAACAGCACCTTTAAAGCCAGTAGTAGTGGTCACTAAATATTCACACTCATTACAAGCCTGTAAATGTCACCTGTTCTCAAAAAAAATCCTGGGGTCAAAAATCGACGAAAAATTCAAAACAGGGCAGCCTTCCCAGAAGACCACTTCAAGTGGTTTATTGTACTCACAGTTTTTTTCTGTTTTTGTTTAACAGAAAGAAAACAAAGCATGGAAAAATGCTGAACATTAGGAATTATTAAAGACATGCAAATCCAAATGACAAAAACCTATCAGCTCACACCAGTCATAATGGCCATCAGCAAAAATTCTGCAAACAATAAATGCTGAAGGGGTTGTGGAGAAATGCGCACCCTCGTTTCTAATTGGGACATGGTAAAAACCAGTAATGAAAACACAAAGGAGGTGCCTTGATAAGGTAAGTATTGAGCTACCATTCAATCAAGCATACCCACTGCTGGGCCTATCACCTGAGAGGATGAGAATCAAAAAGACACAGGGTGGCATCCTGCACTCCAGCAATATTTACCACAGCCAACACTTGGAAGCAACAAAAATGTCTGTCAACAGAGGAAGGCACAAAGAAGAAGTGGTCCATGTACACAATGGAATATTACTCCAATAAAAAAAATATATAATTTCAATTTAGAAACCAAACGTAAGTAAGGAGACATCAGCTTTTGGGGGTTTGTCCGGGCACATTCCTCTCTAATATACAACTGAGGAACACCACTGGCAGGAAGGACTCTTTCCGTAATTCCCAGAATGGGGAAAGGAGAAATGCTGCCGCCCAATGGCCGATACCTGCAACAGCAGCTTTAAAACCTGTGCTAATGGTCACTTCATATGCACAAGTACTGGAGGGCTGTAAATGAAACCTGCCCTCAGAATGTCTTCAGGGAGGTAATGGCCAAAATATTTCAAAATGTGACACATACTTCAAGAAAACCATTTGAAGAGGTAAGCGCTACTCACAGCTTGAAAAACAGAGGACATGCCTGAAAGTTCAATTTCAAGGGATTATGAGATGCATGCAAATCCAACCTCAAAGAGGTGTCAGCTCACACCTGTCAGAATAAACATCAGCAGAAAAACTACAAACAATAAATGCTGAACGGGTTGTGGACAAGGGCATACCCTCAAATTTAAGTGGAACATAACCTGGTAAGAGCCACTAATGAGAACAGAATGGAGACGCCTTTACAAGGTAAACATTTTGCTACCATATGATCCAACAGGCCCTCTCCTGGGCCTATAACCGAAGAAGACATAATTGAAAGACACAGGCAGGCAAACGTGCATTTCAGCAGTGTTACAATAACCAAGACATGGAAGCAACCAAAAAGTCCATCAACAGCTGAGTGGACAAAGAAAAACTGGTCCACGTACAGATGGAATATTAGCCAAGGAAAAAAATGACACAATGCCATTTGCATCACCATAGATGAGTCTAGAAGTAATCACACAACTTGTAGTAAGTCAGAAAGCGAAAGACACGTATCCTGTGATATCACTTATAGGTGTTACCTAAAAATTGATACCAGTGAAGATATTTCCACAGAGAAAGGCAATCACAGATTCATTAAACAAACTTATGGTTCACCAATGGAAAGGTGTGAGGATTGGATACATTAGGATGTCAGAGTTAACAGAGATATACAAACACAGGTGAAGTATATAATCACCAAAGACCTAAAGGATACCAAGAGAAGACTACTCAACATTGTGTCATAACCTAAAATGGGAAAAGGATCCAAAGAAGAAAAGAGATATGTATATGTGGAAAACAACCACATCTTGCACACCTAAAACAAGCAAAACATTGTAATCACACTTGCTGTGATAAACAATGAAAATTAAATGTAAAAAAAGAACAATATTTAGTGAGATATAAACATAAGGGGCTTTTTCCTGGCCCATTCCATTCTAATTTGCAACCTAGAACAGGACTTCCATTGAGGCTCTGTTTCCCTAGTAACCAGATTTGGTTAATGAGAACTGCTGCCGCCTTGTGGCCGTTTCACACAACAGCAGCTCTAACTGCAGCTGTAATGGTTACTTGACAGTCAAAATAATTGCAGGCCTGTAAATGACACCTGTCCTCAAAACAATCCTTCGGTCGTAAATCGAGCAAAAATCTCCAAAGACATCCATATTTCAAAACGACAATTTCAAGAGGCATATTTTATGCACATTTTATATTCTGTCTCTTTTTTTTTTGTTATAGAAAAAGGCATGGAAAAACGCTCAACGTCAGGAATTAATAAAGCCATGCAAATCCAGTCTAGAAACACATTCACCTCACAGCCGTCAGAAGGATCATCAGCAAAGAAGTCTACATAGTATAAATGCTGAAGGGGTTTTAGAGAACTGTGTACCCTCTAGCTGCTGATGGGATGTAACCTGGTAACAGCCAGTACAGAGAACAAAATGGAGGTGTGTTTAAAGGTAAAACTTGAGCTACTCTGTGATCTGGTAGGCCCACTGATGGGCCTATCCGCTGAGTAGACCTGAATCAAAAAGACACAGGCTGGCAATCCTTCACTGCAGCAACATGTACCATCGCCAAGAGCTGGAAGAAACCAAAATATCCATCAACAGAAAAATGCACCAAGAAGAAGTGGTCCATGTACACAATGGAATATTAGCCATGGAAAAGCATGGAACAATGCTGTTGGCACCACCATAGAAGGATCTAGAGATAATCACCCTACCTGAAGTAAGAAAGAAAACGAAAGACAGATATCCTATTACATCACTTATAGGTGTTACCTAAAAATTGATACCCATGAAATAATTTCCAAGAGAAGGACACTCATAGACTCAGAAAACCAAATTATGTTTAACCAAGTGGAAAGGGGTAAGGAATGTATGAATTAGGATATGGGGGTTAACAGACATGTAGTAATACATATGAAATATATAATCACAAAATACCTATAGAATGCTAAAAGGTGTACTCAACACTCTGTAATAACCTACACGGGAAAGGATCCAAAGATGAATAGATCAATACATTGATATAATGAACCAGATTCCGTACACCTAGAAAAAACACAGTATTTTTATCCAATTTGCTGTGATAAGAAATAAAAATTAAATGTGAAAAACAAACAAGAATTAAGGAGACATAAGCTCTTGGGAGTTTGCCGTGGCACATTCTGCTCTAATTTGCAGCTTACAAACACGATTTCCAGGAACCCTCTGTTGCCCAAAATCCCAGAGTTGGAAATGTAGAAATGCTGCCGCCTTGTGGCCGTTTCCCACAAGAGCGGCTTTAAAACCACAGCTAACGGTCACTTAACATTCACAAGGACTCAGGACAGTAAAGGACAACTGCCCTCAAAAATTCACAAGTGGCAAAATTTTCAAGGAGATAGTATGAAGAGGTAAATTTTACTCATTATTTTTCTAAAAACAAAGAAAATGGATAAAAGCTCAACAACATAAATTTTTAAACTCATGCAAATCTAGCCTACAAAAAGATTTCAACACACACACGTCAACTACCATCAGCCAAAGGTCTACAAACAATAAATGCTGAAGGGGTTTTAGAGAACTGTGTACCCTCTAGCTGCTGGTGAGATGTAAAGTGGTAAGAGCCAATAGTGAGCACAGAAAGGAGCTGTGTTTAAAAGTAAAAATTGAGTTAGCATTCCATTCAGCAGGTCAACTGCTGAAACTCTCACCTGAAAATACCAGAGTCGAGAAGGCACAGGCTGCAACAGCTTCACTGCAGGATTTTTCACAATAGCCAAGACACGGAAGCAACCAAAATGTCCATCACTGGATGAATGGATAAAGAAGAAGTGGTCCATGTACATAATGGAATATTAGCCATGGAAAACAGTGAAACACTGCTCGTTGAGGCACCATTTATGAGCCTAGATATAATCTCAGAACATGCCGTAAGTCAGAAAGAAAAAGACATATAGTATGATATCACTTAAAGGCGTTATCTAACAACTGACAAAAATGATAGCATTTTCACAGAGAAAGAAACTCACAGACTTAGAAAACAAACTATTCTTATGTAAATGGAAAGGTGGGTGGTATGGAAAATTAAGATTAGGGTTACCATATGTGTACAAATACCTACTAAATACATTTATCAAAGAGAACGACCAGATAGCAAGGGAGGTCAATGGAGCACTCTGCAATAATTTACATGGGAAGAGTATCTGCACATGAATATATTACATATGTGTGTGTGTGTGTGTGTGTGTATATATATATATGTGTGTGTGTGTAATGTACAAATGAACCAGATTGTATACACGTAGGACAAACAATATTCTAAACATTACCTCGATTTAAAAAGACTAAAAAATCGAACAAGAAATAATGGAATATTAACTTACAGGTTTTTTCCTAGCACATTCCATTCTAATTTACAACCTGGGAACCTGACTTCCAGAAAGGCTGTGCTGCCCTAGAAACCAGTTTTGGGAATGGAGAAATGCTGCCGCCTTGTGGCCGTTTCCCCCAACAGCACCTTTAAAGCCAGTAGTAGTGGTCACTAAATATTCACACTCATTACAAGCCTGTAAATGTCACCTGTTCTCAAAAAAAATCCTGGGGTCAAAAATCGACGAAAAATTCAAAACAGGGCAGCCTTCCCAGAAGACCACTTCAAGTGGTTTATTGTACTCACAGTTTTTTTCTGTTTTTGTTTAACAGAAAGAAAACAAAGCATGGAAAAATGCTGAACATTAGGAATTATTAAAGACATGCAAATCCAAATGACAAAAACCTATCAGCTCACACCAGTCATAATGGCCATCAGCAAAAATTCTGCAAACAATAAATGCTGAAGGGGTTGTGGAGAAATGCGCACCCTCGTTTCTAATTGGGACATGGTAAAAACCAGTAATGAAAACACAAAGGAGGTGCCTTGATAAGGTAAGTATTGAGCTACCATTCAATCAAGCATACCCACTGCTGGGCCTATCACCTGAGAGGATGAGAATCAAAAAGACACAGGGTGGCATCCTGCACTCCAGCAATATTTACCACAGCCAACACTTGGAAGCAACAAAAATGTCTGTCAACAGAGGAAGGCACAAAGAAGAAGTGGTCCATGTACACAATGGAATATTACTCCAATAAAAAAAATATATAATTTCAATTTAGAAACCAAACGTAAGTAAGGAGACATCAGCTTTTGGGGGTTTGTCCGGGCACATTCCTCTCTAATATACAACTGAGGAACACCACTGGCAGGAAGGACTCTTTCCGTAATTCCCAGAATGGGGAAAGGAGAAATGCTGCCGCACAATGGCCGATACCTGCAACAGCAGCTTTAAAACCTGTGCTAATGGTCACTTCATATGCACAAGTACTGGAGGGCTGTAAATGAAACCTGCCCTCAGAATGTCTTCAGGGAGGTAATGGCCAAAATATTTCAAAATGTGACACATACTTCAAGAAAACCATTTGAAGAGGTAAGCGCTACTCACAGCTTGAAAAACAGAGGACATGCCTGAAAGTTCAATTTCAAGGGATTATGAGATGCATGCAAATCCAACCTCAAAGAGGTGTCAGCTCACACCTGTCAGAATAAACATCAGCAGAAAAACTACAAACAATAAATGCTGAACGGGTTGTGGACAAGGGCATACCCTCAAATTTAAGTGGAACATAACCTGGTAAGAGCCACTAATGAGAACAGAATGGAGACGCCTTTACAAGGTAAACATTTTGCTACCATATGATCCAACAGGCCCTCTCCTGGGCCTATAACCGAAGAAGACATAATTGAAAGACACAGGCAGGCAAACGTGCATTTCAGCAGTGTTACAATAACCAAGACATGGAAGCAACCAAAAAGTCCATCAACAGCTGAGTGGACAAAGAAAAACTGGTCCACGTACAGATGGAATATTAGCCAAGGAAAAAAATGACACAATGCCATTTGCATCACCATAGATGAGTCTAGAAGTAATCACACAACTTGTAGTAAGTCAGAAAGCGAAAGACACGTATCCTGTGATATCACTTATAGGTGTTACCTAAAAATTGATACCAGTGAAGATATTTCCACAGAGAAAGGCAATCACAGATTCATTAAACAAACTTATGGTTCACCAATGGAAAGGTGTGAGGATTGGATACATTAGGATGTCAGAGTTAACAGAGATATACAAACACAGGTGAAGTATATAATCACCAAAGACCTAAAGGATACCAAGAGAAGACTACTCAACATTGTGTCATAACCTAAAATGGGAAAAGGATCCAAAGAAGAAAAGAGATATGTATATGTGGAAAACAACCACATCTTGCACACCTAAAACAAGCAAAACATTGTAATCACACTTGCTGTGATAAACAATGAAAATTAAATGTAAAAAAAGAACAATATTTAGTGAGATATAAACATAAGGGGCTTTTTCCTGGCCCATTCCATTCTAATTTGCAACCTAGAACAGGACTTCCATTGAGGCTCTGTTTCCCTAGTAACCAGATTTGGTTAATGAGAACTGCTGCCGCCTTGTGGCCGTTTCACACAACAGCAGCTCTAACTGCAGCTGTAATGGTTACTTGACAGTCAAAATAATTGCAGGCCTGTAAATGACACCTGTCCTCAAAACAATCCTTCGGTCGTAAATCGAGCAAAAATCTCCAAAGACATCCATATTTCAAAACGACAATTTCAAGAGGCATATTTTATGCACATTTTATATTCTGTCTCTTTTTTTTTTGTTATAGAAAAAGGCATGGAAAAACGCTCAACGTCAGGAATTAATAAAGCCATGCAAATCCAGTCTAGAAACACATTCACCTCACAGCCGTCAGAAGGATCATCAGCAAAGAAGTCTACATAGTATAAATGCTGAAGGGGTTTTAGAGAACTGTGTACCCTCTAGCTGCTGATGGGATGTAACCTGGTAACAGCCAGTACAGAGAACAAAATGGAGGTGTGTTTAAAGGTAAAACTTGAGCTACTCTGTGATCTGGTAGGCCCACTGATGGGCCTATCCGCTGAGTAGACCTGAATCAAAAAGACACAGGCTGGCAATCCTTCACTGCAGCAACATGTACCATCGCCAAGAGCTGGAAGAAACCAAAATATCCATCAACAGAAAAATGCACCAAGAAGAAGTGGTCCATGTACACAATGGAATATTAGCCATGGAAAAGCATGGAACAATGCTGTTGGCACCACCATAGAAGGATCTAGAGATAATCACCCTACCTGAAGTAAGAAAGAAAACGAAAGACAGATATCCTATTACATCACTTATAGGTGTTACCTAAAAATTGATACCCATGAAATAATTTCCAAGAGAAGGACACTCATAGACTCAGAAAACCAAATTATGTTTAACCAAGTGGAAAGGGGTAAGGAATGTATGAATTAGGATATGGGGGTTAACAGACATGTAGTAATACATATGAAATATATAATCACAAAATACCTATAGAATGCTAAAAGGTGTACTCAACACTCTGTAATAACCTACACGGGAAAGGATCCAAAGATGAATAGATCAATACATTGATATAATGAACCAGATTCCGTACACCTAGAAAAAACACAGTATTTTTATCCAATTTGCTGTGATAAGAAATAAAAATTAAATGTGAAAAACAAACAAGAATTAAGGAGACATAAGCTCTTGGGAGTTTGCCGTGGCACATTCTGCTCTAATTTGCAGCTTACAAACACGATTTCCAGGAACCCTCTGTTGCCCAAAATCCCAGAGTTGGAAATGTAGAAATGCTGCCGCCTTGTGGCCGTTTCCCACAAGAGCGGCTTTAAAACCACAGCTAACGGTCACTTAACATTCACAAGGACTCAGGACAGTAAAGGACAACTGCCCTCAAAAATTCACAAGTGGCAAAATTTTCAAGGAGATAGTATGAAGAGGTAAATTTTACTCATTATTTTTCTAAAAACAAAGAAAATGGATAAAAGCTCAACAACATAAATTTTTAAACTCATGCAAATCTAGCCTACAAAAAGATTTCAACACACACACGTCAACTACCATCAGCCAAAGGTCTACAAACAATAAATGCTGAAGGGGTTTTAGAGAACTGTGTACCCTCTAGCTGCTGGTGAGATGTAAAGTGGTAAGAGCCAATAGTGAGCACAGAAAGGAGCTGTGTTTAAAAGTAAAAATTGAGTTAGCATTCCATTCAGCAGGTCAACTGCTGAAACTCTCACCTGAAAATACCAGAGTCGAGAAGGCACAGGCTGCAACAGCTTCACTGCAGGATTTTTCACAATAGCCAAGACACGGAAGCAACCAAAATGTCCATCACTGGATGAATGGATAAAGAAGAAGTGGTCCATGTACATAATGGAATATTAGCCATGGAAAACAGTGAAACACTGCTCGTTGAGGCACCATTTATGAGCCTAGATATAATCTCAGAACATGCCGTAAGTCAGAAAGAAAAAGACATATAGTATGATATCACTTAAAGGCGTTATCTAACAACTGACAAAAATGATAGCATTTTCACAGAGAAAGAAACTCACAGACTTAGAAAACAAACTATTCTTATGTAAATGGAAAGGTGGGTGGTATGGAAAATTAAGATTAGGGTTACCATATGTGTACAAATACCTACTAAATACATTTATCAAAGAGAACGACCATATAGCAAGGGAGGTGAATGGAGCACTCTGCAATAATTTACATGGGAAGAGTATCTGCACATGAATATATTACATATGTGTGTGTGTGTGTGTGTGTGTATATATATATATGTGTGTGTGTGTAATGTACAAATGAACCAGATTGTATACACGTAGGACAAACAATATTCTAAACATTACCTCGATTTAAAAAGACTAAAAAATCGAACAAGAAATAATGGAATATTAACTTACAGGTTTTTTCCTAGCACATTCCATTCTAATTTACAACCTGGGAACCTGACTTCCAGAAAGGCTGTGCTGCCCTAGAAACCAGTTTTGGGAATGGAGAAATGCTGCCGCCTTGTGGCCGTTTCCCCCAACAGCACCTTTAAAGCCAGTAGTAGTGGTCACTAAATATTCACACTCATTACAAGCCTGTAAATGTCACCTGTTCTCAAAAAAAATCCTGGGGTCAAAAATCGACGAAAAATTCAAAACAGGGCAGCCTTCCCAGAAGACCACTTCAAGTGGTTTATTGTACTCACAGTTTTTTTCTGTTTTTGTTTAACAGAAAGAAAACAAAGCATGGAAAAATGCTGAACATTAGGAATTATTAAAGACATGCAAATCCAAATGACAAAAACCTATCAGCTCACACCAGTCATAATGGCCATCAGCAAAAATTCTGCAAACAATAAATGCTGAAGGGGTTGTGGAGAAATGCGCACCCTCGTTTCTAATTGGGACATGGTAAAAACCAGTAATGAAAACACAAAGGAGGTGCCTTGATAAGGTAAATATTGAGCTACCATTCAATCAAGCATACCCACTGCTGGGCCTATCACCTGAGAGGATGAGAATCAAAAAGACACAGGGTGGCAATCCTGCACTCCAGCAATATTTACCACAGCCAACACTTGGAAGCAACAAAAATGTCTGTCAACAGAGGAAGGCACAAAGAAGAAGTGGTCCATGTACACAATGGAATATTACTCCAATAAAAAAAATATATAATTTCAATTTAGAAACCAAACGTAAGTAAGGAGACATCAGCTTTTGGGGGTTTGTCCGGGCACATTCCTCTCTAATATACAACTGAGGAACACCACTGGCAGGAAGGACTCTTTCCGTAATTCCCAGAATGGGGAAAGGAGAAATGCTGCCGCCCAATGGCCGATACCTGCAACAGCAGCTTTAAAACCTGTGCTAATGGTCACTTCATATGCACAAGTACTGGAGGGCTGTAAATGAAACCTGCCCTCAGAATGTCTTCAGGGAGGTAATGGCCAAAATATTTCAAAATGTGACACATACTTCAAGAAAACCATTTGAAGAGGTAAGCGCTACTCACAGCTTGAAAAAAAGAGGACATGCCTGAAAGTTCAATTGCAAGGGATTATGAGATGCATGCAAATCCAACCTCAAAGAGGTGTCAGCTCACACCTGTCAGAATAAACATCAGCAGAAAAACTACAAACAATAAATGCTGAACGGGTTGTGGACAAGGGCATACCCTCAAATTTAAGTGGAACATAACCTGGTAAGAGCCACTAATGAGAACAGAATGGAGACGCCTTTACAAGGTAAACATTTTGCTACCATATGATCCAACAGGCCCTCTCCTGGGCCTATAACCGAAGAAGACATAATTGAAAGACACAGGCAGGCAAACGTGCATTTCAGCAGTGTTACAATAACCAAGACATGGAAGCAACCAAAAAGTCCATCAACAGCTGAGTGGACAAAGAAAAACTGGTCCACGTACAGATGGAATATTAGCCAAGGAAAAAAATGACACAATGCCATTTGCATCACCATAGATGAGTCTAGAAGTAATCACACAACTTGTAGTAAGTCAGAAAGCGAAAGACACGTATCCTGTGATATCACTTATAGGTGTTACCTAAAAATTGATACCAGTGAAGATATTTCCACAGAGAAAGGCAATCACAGATTCATTAAACAAACTTATGGTTCACCAATGGAAAGGTGTGAGGATTGGATACATTAGGATGTCAGAGTTAACAGAGATATACAAACACAGGTGAAGTATATAATCACCAAAGACCTAAAGGATACCAAGAGAAGACTACTCAACATTGTGTCATAACCTAAAATGGGAAAAGGATCCAAAGAAGAAAAGAGATATGTATATGTGGAAAACAACCACATCTTGCACACCTAAAACAAGCAAAACATTGTAATCACACTTGCTGTGATAAACAATGAAAATTAAATGTAAAAAAAGAACAATATTTAGTGAGATATAAACATAAGGGGCTTTTTCCTGGCCCATTCCATTCTAATTTGCAACCTAGAACAGGACTTCCATTGAGGCTCTGTTTCCCTAGTAACCAGATTTGGTTAATGAGAACTGCTGCCGCCTTGTGGCCGTTTCACACAACAGCAGCTCTAACTGCAGCTGTAATGGTTACTTGACAGTCAAAATAATTGCAGGCCTGTAAATGACACCTGTCCTCAAAACAATCCTTCGGTCGTAAATCGAGCAAAAATCTCCAAAGACATCCATATTTCAAAACGACAATTTCAAGAGGCATATTTTATGCACATTTTATATTCTGTCTCTTTTTTTTTGTTATAGAAAAAGGCATGGAAAAACGCTCAACGTCAGGAATTAATAAAGCCATGCAAATCCAGTCTAGAAACACATTCACCTCACAGCCGTCAGAAGGATCATCAGCAAAGAAGTCTACATAGTATAAATGCTGAAGGGGTTTTAGAGAACTGTGTACCCTCTAGCTGCTGATGGGATGTAACCTGGTAACAGCCAGTACAGAGAACAAAATGGAGGTGTGTTTAAAGGTAAAACTTGAGCTACTCTGTGATCTGGTAGGCCCACTGATGGGCCTATCCGCTGAGTAGACCTGAATCAAAAAGACACAGGCTGGCAATCCTTCACTGCAGCAACATGTACCATCGCCAAGAGCTGGAAGAAACCAAAATATCCATCAACAGAAAAATGCACCAAGAAGAAGTGGTCCATGTACACAATGGAATATTAGCCATGGAAAAGCATGGAACAATGCTGTTGGCACCACCATAGAAGGATCTAGAGATACTCACCCTACCTGAAGTAAGAAAGAAAACGAAAGACAGATATCCTATTACATCACTTATAGGTGTTACCTAAAAATTGATACCCATGAAATAATTTCCAAGAGAAGGACACTCATAGACTCAGAAAACCAAATTATGTTTAACCAAGTGGAAAGGGGTAAGGAATGTATGAATTAGGATATGGGGGTTAACAGACATGTAGTAATACATATGAAATATATAATCACAAAATACCTATAGAATGCTAAAAGGTGTACTCAACACTCTGTAATAACCTACACGGGAAAGGATCCAAAGATGAATAGATCAATACATTGATATAATGAACCAGATTCCGTACACCTAGAAAAAACACAGTATTTTTATCCAATTTGCTGTGATAAGAAATAAAAATTAAATGTGAAAAACAAACAAGAATTAAGGAGACATAAGCTCTTGGGAGTTTGCCGTGGCACATTCTGCTCTAATTTGCAGCTTACAAACACGATTTCCAGGAACCCTCTGTTGCCCAAAATCCCAGAGTTGGAAATGTAGAAATGCTGCCGCCTTGTGGCCGTTTCCCACAAGAGCGGCTTTAAAACCACAGCTAACGGTCACTTAACATTCACAAGGACTCAGGACAGTAAAGGACAACTGCCCTCAAAAATTCACAAGTGGCAAAATTTTCAAGGAGATAGTATGAAGAGGTAAATTTTACTCATTATTTTTCTAAAAACAAAGAAAATGGATAAAAGCTCAACAACATAAATTTTTAAACTCATGCAAATCTAGCCTACAAAAAGATTTCAACACACACACGTCAACTACCATCAGCCAAAGGTCTACAAACAATAAATGCTGAAGGGGTTTTAGAGAACTGTGTACCCTCTAGCTGCTGGTGAGATGTAAAGTGGTAAGAGCCAATAGTGAGCACAGAAAGGAGCTGTGTTTAAAAGTAAAAATTGAGTTAGCATTCCATTCAGCAGGTCAACTGCTGAAACTCTCACCTGAAAATACCAGAGTCGAGAAGGCACAGGCTGCAACAGCTTCACTGCAGGATTTTTCACAATAGCCAAGACACGGAAGCAACCAAAATGTCCATCACTGGATGAATGGATAAAGAAGAAGTGGTCCATGTACATAATGGAATATTAGCCATGGAAAACAGTGAAACACTGCTCGTTGAGGCACCATTTATGAGCCTAGATATAATCTCAGAACATGCCGTAAGTCAGAAAGAAAAAGACATATAGTATGATATCACTTAAAGGCGTTATCTAACAACTGACAAAAATGATAGCATTTTCACAGAGAAAGAAACTCACAGACTTAGAAAACAAACTATTCTTATGTAAATGGAAAGGTGGGTGGTATGGAAAATTAAGATTAGGGTTACCATATGTGTACAAATACCTACTAAATACATTTATCAAAGAGAACGACCATATAGCAAGGGAGGTCAATGGAGCACTCTGCAATAATTTACATGGGAAGAGTATCTGCACATGAATATATTACATATGTGTGTGTGTGTGTGTGTGTGTATATATATATATGTGTGTGTGTGTAATGTACAAATGAACCAGATTGTATACACGTAGGACAAACAATATTCTAAACATTACCTCGATTTAAAAAGACTAAAAAATCGAACAAGAAATAATGGAATATTAACTTACAGGTTTTTTCCTAGCACATTCCATTCTAATTTACAACCTGGGAACCTGACTTCCAGAAAGGCTGTGCTGCCCTAGAAACCAGTTTTGGGAATGGAGAAATGCTGCCGCCTTGTGGCCGTTTCCCCCAACAGCACCTTTAAAGCCAGTAGTAGTGGTCACTAAATATTCACACTCATTACAAGCCTGTAAATGTCACCTGTTCTCAAAAAAAATCCTGGGGTCAAAAATCGACGAAAAATTCAAAACAGGGCAGCCTTCCCAGAAGACCACTTCAAGTGGTTTATTGTACTCACAGTTTTTTTCTGTTTTTGTTTAACAGAAAGAAAACAAAGCATGGAAAAATGCTGAACATTAGGAATTATTAAAGACATGCAAATCCAAATGACAAAAACCTATCAGCTCACACCAGTCATAATGGCCATCAGCAAAAATTCTGCAAACAATAAATGCTGAAGGGGTTGTGGAGAAATGCGCACCCTCGTTTCTAATTGGGACATGGTAAAAACCAGTAATGAAAACACAAAGGAGGTGCCTTGATAAGGTAAATATTGAGCTACCATTCAATCAAGCATACCCACTGCTGGGCCTATCACCTGAGAGGATGAGAATCAAAAAGACACAGGGTGGCAATCCTGCACTCCAGCAATATTTACCACAGCCAACACTTGGAAGCAACAAAAATGTCTGTCAACAGAGGAAGGCACAAAGAAGAAGTGGTCCATGTACACAATGGAATATTACTCCAATAAAAAAAATATATAATTTCAATTTAGAAACCAAACGTAAGTAAGGAGACATCAGCTTTTGGGGGTTTGTCCGGGCACATTCCTCTCTAATATACAACTGAGGAACACCACTGGCAGGAAGGACTCTTTCCGTAATTCCCAGAATGGGGAAAGGAGAAATGCTGCCGCCCAATGGCCGATACCTGCAACAGCAGCTTTAAAACCTGTGCTAATGGTCACTTCATATGCACAAGTACTGGAGGGCTGTAAATGAAACCTGCCCTCAGAATGTCTTCAGGGAGGTAATGGCCAAAATATTTCAAAATGTGACACATACTTCAAGAAAACCATTTGAAGAGGTAAGCGCTACTCACAGCTTGAAAAAAAGAGGACATGCCTGAAAGTTCAATTGCAAGGGATTATGAGATGCATGCAAATCCAACCTCAAAGAGGTGTCAGCTCACACCTGTCAGAATAAACATCAGCAGAAAAACTACAAACAATAAATGCTGAACGGGTTGTGGACAAGGGCATACCCTCAAATTTAAGTGGAACATAACCTGGTAAGAGCCACTAATGAGAACAGAATGGAGACGCCTTTACAAGGTAAACATTTTGCTACCATATGATCCAACAGGCCCTCTCCTGGGCCTATAACCGAAGAAGACATAATTGAAAGACACAGGCAGGCAAACGTGCATTTCAGCAGTGTTACAATAACCAAGACATGGAAGCAACCAAAAAGTCCATCAACAGCTGAGTGGACAAAGAAAAACTGGTCCACGTACAGATGGAATATTAGCCAAGGAAAAAAATGACACAATGCCATTTGCATCACCATAGATGAGTCTAGAAGTAATCACACAACTTGTAGTAAGTCAGAAAGCGAAAGACACGTATCCTGTGATATCACTTATAGGTGTTACCTAAAAATTGATACCAGTGAAGATATTTCCACAGAGAAAGGCAATCACAGATTCATTAAACAAACTTATGGTTCACCAATGGAAAGGTGTGAGGATTGGATACATTAGGATGTCAGAGTTAACAGAGATATACAAACACAGGTGAAGTATATAATCACCAAAGACCTAAAGGATACCAAGAGAAGACTACTCAACATTGTGTCATAACCTAAAATGGGAAAAGGATCCAAAGAAGAAAAGAGATATGTATATGTGGAAAACAACCACATCTTGCACACCTAAAACAAGCAAAACATTGTAATCACACTTGCTGTGATAAACAATGAAAATTAAATGTAAAAAAAGAACAATATTTAGTGAGATATAAACATAAGGGGCTTTTTCCTGGCCCATTCCATTCTAATTTGCAACCTAGAACAGGACTTCCATTGAGGCTCTGTTTCCCTAGTAACCAGATTTGGTTAATGAGAACTGCTGCCGCCTTGTGGCCGTTTCACACAACAGCAGCTCTAACTGCAGCTGTAATGGTTACTTGACAGTCAAAATAATTGCAGGCCTGTAAATGACACCTGTCCTCAAAACAATCCTTCGGTCGTAAATCGAGCAAAAATCTCCAAAGACATCCATATTTCAAAACGACAATTTCAAGAGGCATATTTTATGCACATTTTATATTCTGTCTCTTTTTTTTTGTTATAGAAAAAGGCATGGAAAAACGCTCAACGTCAGGAATTAATAAAGCCATGCAAATCCAGTCTAGAAACACATTCACCTCACAGCCGTCAGAAGGATCATCAGCAAAGAAGTCTACATAGTATAAATGCTGAAGGGGTTTTAGAGAACTGTGTACCCTCTAGCTGCTGATGGGATGTAACCTGGTAACAGCCAGTACAGAGAACAAAATGGAGGTGTGTTTAAAGGTAAAACTTGAGCTACTCTGTGATCTGGTAGGCCCACTGATGGGCCTATCCGCTGAGTAGACCTGAATCAAAAAGACACAGGCTGGCAATCCTTCACTGCAGCAACATGTACCATCGCCAAGAGCTGGAAGAAACCAAAATATCCATCAACAGAAAAATGCACCAAGAAGAAGTGGTCCATGTACACAATGGAATATTAGCCATGGAAAAGCATGGAACAATGCTGTTGGCACCACCATAGAAGGATCTAGAGATACTCACCCTACCTGAAGTAAGAAAGAAAACGAAAGACAGATATCCTATTACATCACTTATAGGTGTTACCTAAAAATTGATACCCATGAAATAATTTCCAAGAGAAGGACACTCATAGACTCAGAAAACCAAATTATGTTTAACCAAGTGGAAAGGGGTAAGGAATGTATGAATTAGGATATGGGGGTTAACAGACATGTAGTAATACATATGAAATATATAATCACAAAATACCTATAGAATGCTAAAAGGTGTACTCAACACTCTGTAATAACCTACACGGGAAAGGATCCAAAGATGAATAGATCAATACATTGATATAATGAACCAGATTCCGTACACCTAGAAAAAACACAGTATTTTTATCCAATTTGCTGTGATAAGAAATAAAAATTAAATGTGAAAAACAAACAAGAATTAAGGAGACATAAGCTCTTGGGAGTTTGCCGTGGCACATTCTGCTCTAATTTGCAGCTTACAAACACGATTTCCAGGAACCCTCTGTTGCCCAAAATCCCAGAGTTGGAAATGTAGAAATGCTGCCGCCTTGTGGCCGTTTCCCACAAGAGCGGCTTTAAAACCACAGCTAACGGTCACTTAACATTCACAAGGACTCAGGACAGTAAAGGACAACTGCCCTCAAAAATTCACAAGTGGCAAAATTTTCAAGGAGATAGTATGAAGAGGTAAATTTTACTCATTATTTTTCTAAAAACAAAGAAAATGGATAAAAGCTCAACAACATAAATTTTTAAACTCATGCAAATCTAGCCTACAAAAAGATTTCAACACACACACGTCAACTACCATCAGCCAAAGGTCTACAAACAATAAATGCTGAAGGGGTTTTAGAGAACTGTGTACCCTCTAGCTGCTGGTGAGATGTAAAGTGGTAAGAGCCAATAGTGAGCACAGAAAGGAGCTGTGTTTAAAAGTAAAAATTGAGTTAGCATTCCATTCAGCAGGTCAACTGCTGAAACTCTCACCTGAAAATACCAGAGTCGAGAAGGCACAGGCTGCAACAGCTTCACTGCAGGATTTTTCACAATAGCCAAGACACGGAAGCAACCAAAATGTCCATCACTGGATGAATGGATAAAGAAGAAGTGGTCCATGTACATAATGGAATATTAGCCATGGAAAACAGTGAAACACTGCTCGTTGAGGCACCATTTATGAGCCTAGATATAATCTCAGAACATGCCGTAAGTCAGAAAGAAAAAGATATATAGTAAGATATCACTTAAAGGCGTTATCTAACAACTGACAAAAATGATAGCATTTTCACAGAGAAAGAAACTCACAGACTTAGAAAACAAACTATTCTTATGTAAATGGAAAGGTGGGTGGTATGGAAAATTAAGATTAGGGTTACCATATGTGTACAAATACCTACTAAATACATTTATCAAAGAGAACGACCAGATAGCAAGGGAGGTCAATGGAGCACTCTGCAATAATTTACATGGGAAGAGTATCTGCACATGAATATATTACATATGTGTGTGTGTGTGTGTGTGTGTGTTTATATGTGTGTGTGTGTAATGTACAAATGAACCAGATTGTATACACGTAGGACAAACAATATTCTAAACATTACCTCGATTTAAAAAGACTAAAAAATCGAACAAGAAATAATGGAATATTAACTTACAGGTTTTTTCCTAGCACATTCCATTCTAATTTACAACCTGGGAACCTGACTTCCAGAAAGGCTGTGCTGCCCTAGAAACCAGTTTTGGGAATGGAGAAATGCTGCCGCCTTGTGGCCGTTTCCCCCAACAGCACCTTTAAAGCCAGTAGTAGTGGTCACTAAATATTCACACTCATTACAAGCCTGTAAATGTCACCTGTTCTCAAAAAAAATCCTGGGGTCAAAAATCGACGAAAAATTCAAAACAGGGCAGCCTTCCCAGAAGACCACTTCAAGTGGTTTATTGTACTCACAGTTTTTTTCTGTTTTTGTTTAACAGAAAGAAAACAAAGCATGGAAAAATGCTGAACATTAGGAATTATTAAAGACATGCAAATCCAAATGACAAAAACCTATCAGCTCACACCAGTCATAATGGCCATCAGCAAAAATTCTGCAAACAATAAATGCTGAAGGGGTTGTGGAGAAATGCGCACCCTCGTTTCTAATTGGGACATGGTAAAAACCAGTAATGAAAACACAAAGGAGGTGCCTTGATAAGGTAAGTATTGAGCTACCATTCAATCAAGCATACCCACTGCTGGGCCTATCACCTGAGAGGATGAGAATCAAAAAGACACAGGGTGGCATCCTGCACTCCAGCAATATTTACCACAGCCAACACTTGGAAGCAACAAAAATGTCTGTCAACAGAGGAAGGCACAAAGAAGAAGTGGTCCATGTACACAATGGAATATTACTCCAATAAAAAAAATATATAATTTCAATTTAGAAACCAAACGTAAGTAAGGAGACATCAGCTTTTGGGGGTTTGTCCGGGCACATTCCTCTCTAATATACAACTGAGGAACACCACTGGCAGGAAGGACTCTTTCCGTAATTCCCAGAATGGGGAAAGGAGAAATGCTGCCGCCCAATGGCCGATACCTGCAACAGCAGCTTTAAAACCTGTGCTAATGGTCACTTCATATGCACAAGTACTGGAGGGCTGTAAATGAAACCTGCCCTCAGAATGTCTTCAGGGAGGTAATGGCCAAAATATTTCAAAATGTGACACATACTTCAAGAAAACCATTTGAAGAGGTAAGCGCTACTCACAGCTTGAAAAACAGAGGACATGCCTGAAAGTTCAATTTCAAGGGATTATGAGATGCATGCAAATCCAACCTCAAAGAGGTGTCAGCTCACACCTGTCAGAATAAACATCAGCAGAAAAACTACAAACAATAAATGCTGAACGGGTTGTGGACAAGGGCATACCCTCAAATTTAAGTGGAACATAACCTGGTAAGAGCCACTAATGAGAACAGAATGGAGACGCCTTTACAAGGTAAACATTTTGCTACCATATGATCCAACAGGCCCTCTCCTGGGCCTATAACCGAAGAAGACATAATTGAAAGACACAGGCAGGCAAACGTGCATTTCAGCAGTGTTACAATAACCAAGACATGGAAGCAACCAAAAAGTCCATCAACAGCTGAGTGGACAAAGAAAAACTGGTCCACGTACAGATGGAATATTAGCCAAGGAAAAAAATGACACAATGCCATTTGCATCACCATAGATGAGTCTAGAAGTAATCACACAACTTGTAGTAAGTCAGAAAGCGAAAGACACGTATCCTGTGATATCACTTATAGGTGTTACCTAAAAATTGATACCAGTGAAGATATTTCCACAGAGAAAGGCAATCACAGATTCATTAAACAAACTTATGGTTCACCAATGGAAAGGTGTGAGGATTGGATACATTAGGATGTCAGAGTTAACAGAGATATACAAACACAGGTGAAGTATATAATCACCAAAGACCTAAAGGATACCAAGAGAAGACTACTCAACATTGTGTCATAACCTAAAATGGGAAAAGGATCCAAAGAAGAAAAGAGATATGTATATGTGGAAAACAACCACATCTTGCACACCTAAAACAAGCAAAACATTGTAATCACACTTGCTGTGATAAACAATGAAAATTAAATGTAAAAAAAGAACAATATTTAGTGAGATATAAACATAAGGGGCTTTTTCCTGGCCCATTCCATTCTAATTTGCAACCTAGAACAGGACTTCCATTGAGGCTCTGTTTCCCTAGTAACCAGATTTGGTTAATGAGAACTGCTGCCGCCTTGTGGCCGTTTCACACAACAGCAGCTCTAACTGCAGCTGTAATGGTTACTTGACAGTCAAAATAATTGCAGGCCTGTAAATGACACCTGTCCTCAAAACAATCCTTCGGTCGTAAATCGAGCAAAAATCTCCAAAGACATCCATATTTCAAAACGACAATTTCAAGAGGCATATTTTATGCACATTTTATATTCTGTCTCTTTTTTTTTTGTTATAGAAAAAGGCATGGAAAAACGCTCAACGTCAGGAATTAATAAAGCCATGCAAATCCAGTCTAGAAACACATTCACCTCACAGCCGTCAGAAGGATCATCAGCAAAGAAGTCTACATAGTATAAATGCTGAAGGGGTTTTAGAGAACTGTGTACCCTCTAGCTGCTGATGGGATGTAACCTGGTAACAGCCAGTACAGAGAACAAAATGGAGGTGTGTTTAAAGGTAAAACTTGAGCTACTCTGTGATCTGGTAGGCCCACTGATGGGCCTATCCGCTGAGTAGACCTGAATCAAAAAGACACAGGCTGGCAATCCTTCACTGCAGCAACATGTACCATCGCCAAGAGCTGGAAGAAACCAAAATATCCATCAACAGAAAAATGCACCAAGAAGAAGTGGTCCATGTACACAATGGAATATTAGCCATGGAAAAGCATGGAACAATGCTGTTGGCACCACCATAGAAGGATCTAGAGATAATCACCCTACCTGAAGTAAGAAAGAAAACGAAAGACAGATATCCTATTACATCACTTATAGGTGTTACCTAAAAATTGATACCCATGAAATAATTTCCAAGAGAAGGACACTCATAGACTCAGAAAACCAAATTATGTTTAACCAAGTGGAAAGGGGTAAGGAATGTATGAATTAGGATATGGGGGTTAACAGACATGTAGTAATACATATGAAATATATAATCACAAAATACCTATAGAATGCTAAAAGGTGTACTCAACACTCTGTAATAACCTACACGGGAAAGGATCCAAAGATGAATAGATCAATACATTGATATAATGAACCAGATTCCGTACACCTAGAAAAAACACAGTATTTTTATCCAATTTGCTGTGATAAGAAATAAAAATTAAATGTGAAAAACAAACAAGAATTAAGGAGACATAAGCTCTTGGGAGTTTGCCGTGGCACATTCTGCTCTAATTTGCAGCTTACAAACACGATTTCCAGGAACCCTCTGTTGCCCAAAATCCCAGAGTTGGAAATGTAGAAATGCTGCCGCCTTGTGGCCGTTTCCCACAAGAGCGGCTTTAAAACCACAGCTAACGGTCACTTAACATTCACAAGGACTCAGGACAGTAAAGGACAACTGCCCTCAAAAATTCACAAGTGGCAAAATTTTCAAGGAGATAGTATGAAGAGGTAAATTTTACTCATTATTTTTCTAAAAACAAAGAAAATGGATAAAAGCTCAACAACATAAATTTTTAAACTCATGCAAATCTAGCCTACAAAAAGATTTCAACACACACACGTCAACTACCATCAGCCAAAGGTCTACAAACAATAAATGCTGAAGGGGTTTTAGAGAACTGTGTACCCTCTAGCTGCTGGTGAGATGTAAAGTGGTAAGAGCCAATAGTGAGCACAGAAAGGAGCTGTGTTTAAAAGTAAAAATTGAGTTAGCATTCCATTCAGCAGGTCAACTGCTGAAACTCTCACCTGAAAATACCAGAGTCGAGAAGGCACAGGCTGCAACAGCTTCACTGCAGGATTTTTCACAATAGCCAAGACACGGAAGCAACCAAAATGTCCATCACTGGATGAATGGATAAAGAAGAAGTGGTCCATGTACATAATGGAATATTAGCCATGGAAAACAGTGAAACACTGCTCGTTGAGGCACCATTTATGAGCCTAGATATAATCTCAGAACATGCCGTAAGTCAGAAAGAAAAAGACATATAGTATGATATCACTTAAAGGCGTTATCTAACAACTGACAAAAATGATAGCATTTTCACAGAGAAAGAAACTCACAGACTTAGAAAACAAACTATTCTTATGTAAATGGAAAGGTGGGTGGTATGGAAAATTAAGATTAGGGTTACCATATGTGTACAAATACCTACTAAATACATTTATCAAAGAGAACGACCATATAGCAAGGGAGGTGAATGGAGCACTCTGCAATAATTTACATGGGAAGAGTATCTGCACATGAATATATTACATATGTGTGTGTGTGTGTGTGTGTGTATATATATATATGTGTGTGTGTGTAATGTACAAATGAACCAGATTGTATACACGTAGGACAAACAATATTCTAAACATTACCTCGATTTAAAAAGACTAAAAAATCGAACAAGAAATAATGGAATATTAACTTACAGGTTTTTTCCTAGCACATTCCATTCTAATTTACAACCTGGGAACCTGACTTCCAGAAAGGCTGTGCTGCCCTAGAAACCAGTTTTGGGAATGGAGAAATGCTGCCGCCTTGTGGCCGTTTCCCCCAACAGCACCTTTAAAGCCAGTAGTAGTGGTCACTAAATATTCACACTCATTACAAGCCTGTAAATGTCACCTGTTCTCAAAAAAAATCCTGGGGTCAAAAATCGACGAAAAATTCAAAACAGGGCAGCCTTCCCAGAAGACCACTTCAAGTGGTTTATTGTACTCACAGTTTTTTTCTGTTTTTGTTTAACAGAAAGAAAACAAAGCATGGAAAAATGCTGAACATTAGGAATTATTAAAGACATGCAAATCCAAATGACAAAAACCTATCAGCTCACACCAGTCATAATGGCCATCAGCAAAAATTCTGCAAACAATAAATGCTGAAGGGGTTGTGGAGAAATGCGCACCCTCGTTTCTAATTGGGACATGGTAAAAACCAGTAATGAAAACACAAAGGAGGTGCCTTGATAAGGTAAGTATTGAGCTACCATTCAATCAAGCATACCCACTGCTGGGCCTATCACCTGAGAGGATGAGAATCAAAAAGACACAGGGTGGCATCCTGCACTCCAGCAATATTTACCACAGCCAACACTTGGAAGCAACAAAAATGTCTGTCAACAGAGGAAGGCACAAAGAAGAAGTGGTCCATGTACACAATGGAATATTACTCCAATAAAAAAAATATATAATTTCAATTTAGAAACCAAACGTAAGTAAGGAGACATCAGCTTTTGGGGGTTTGTCCGGGCACATTCCTCTCTAATATACAACTGAGGAACACCACTGGCAGGAAGGACTCTTTCCGTAATTCCCAGAATGGGGAAAGGAGAAATGCTGCCGCCCAATGGCCGATACCTGCAACAGCAGCTTTAAAACCTGTGCTAATGGTCACTTCATATGCACAAGTACTGGAGGGCTGTAAATGAAACCTGCCCTCAGAATGTCTTCAGGGAGGTAATGGCCAAAATATTTCAAAATGTGACACATACTTCAAGAAAACCATTTGAAGAGGTAAGCGCTACTCACAGCTTGAAAAACAGAGGACATGCCTGAAAGTTCAATTTCAAGGGATTATGAGATGCATGCAAATCCAACCTCAAAGAGGTGTCAGCTCACACCTGTCAGAATAAACATCAGCAGAAAAACTACAAACAATAAATGCTGAACGGGTTGTGGACAAGGGCATACCCTCAAATTTAAGTGGAACATAACCTGGTAAGAGCCACTAATGAGAACAGAATGGAGACGCCTTTACAAGGTAAACATTTTGCTACCATATGATCCAACAGGCCCTCTCCTGGGCCTATAACCGAAGAAGACATAATTGAAAGACACAGGCAGGCAAACGTGCATTTCAGCAGTGTTACAATAACCAAGACATGGAAGCAACCAAAAAGTCCATCAACAGCTGAGTGGACAAAGAAAAACTGGTCCACGTACAGATGGAATATTAGCCAAGGAAAAAAATGACACAATGCCATTTGCATCACCATAGATGAGTCTAGAAGTAATCACACAACTTGTAGTAAGTCAGAAAGCGAAAGACACGTATCCTGTGATATCACTTATAGGTGTTACCTAAAAATTGATACCAGTGAAGATATTTCCACAGAGAAAGGCAATCACAGATTCATTAAACAAACTTATGGTTCACCAATGGAAAGGTGTGAGGATTGGATACATTAGGATGTCAGAGTTAACAGAGATATACAAACACAGGTGAAGTATATAATCACCAAAGACCTAAAGGATACCAAGAGAAGACTACTCAACATTGTGTCATAACCTAAAATGGGAAAAGGATCCAAAGAAGAAAAGAGATATGTATATGTGGAAAACAACCACATCTTGCACACCTAAAACAAGCAAAACATTGTAATCACACTTGCTGTGATAAACAATGAAAATTAAATGTAAAAAAAGAACAATATTTAGTGAGATATAAACATAAGGGGCTTTTTCCTGGCCCATTCCATTCTAATTTGCAACCTAGAACAGGACTTCCATTGAGGCTCTGTTTCCCTAGTAACCAGATTTGGTTAATGAGAACTGCTGCCGCCTTGTGGCCGTTTCACACAACAGCAGCTCTAACTGCAGCTGTAATGGTTACTTGACAGTCAAAATAATTGCAGGCCTGTAAATGACACCTGTCCTCAAAACAATCCTTCGGTCGTAAATCGAGCAAAAATCTCCAAAGACATCCATATTTCAAAACGACAATTTCAAGAGGCATATTTTATGCACATTTTATATTCTGTCTCTTTTTTTTTTGTTATAGAAAAAGGCATGGAAAAACGCTCAACGTCAGGAATTAATAAAGCCATGCAAATCCAGTCTAGAAACACATTCACCTCACAGCCGTCAGAAGGATCATCAGCAAAGAAGTCTACATAGTATAAATGCTGAAGGGGTTTTAGAGAACTGTGTACCCTCTAGCTGCTGATGGGATGTAACCTGGTAACAGCCAGTACAGAGAACAAAATGGAGGTGTGTTTAAAGGTAAAACTTGAGCTACTCTGTGATCTGGTAGGCCCACTGATGGGCCTATCCGCTGAGTAGACCTGAATCAAAAAGACACAGGCTGGCAATCCTTCACTGCAGCAACATGTACCATCGCCAAGAGCTGGAAGAAACCAAAATATCCATCAACAGAAAAATGCACCAAGAAGAAGTGGTCCATGTACACAATGGAATATTAGCCATGGAAAAGCATGGAACAATGCTGTTGGCACCACCATAGAAGGATCTAGAGATAATCACCCTACCTGAAGTAAGAAAGAAAACGAAAGACAGATATCCTATTACATCACTTATAGGTGTTACCTAAAAATTGATACCCATGAAATAATTTCCAAGAGAAGGACACTCATAGACTCAGAAAACCAAATTATGTTTAACCAAGTGGAAAGGGGTAAGGAATGTATGAATTAGGATATGGGGGTTAACAGACATGTAGTAATACATATGAAATATATAATCACAAAATACCTATAGAATGCTAAAAGGTGTACTCAACACTCTGTAATAACCTACACGGGAAAGGATCCAAAGATGAATAGATCAATACATTGATATAATGAACCAGATTCCGTACACCTAGAAAAAACACAGTATTTTTATCCAATTTGCTGTGATAAGAAATAAAAATTAAATGTGAAAAACAAACAAGAATTAAGGAGACATAAGCTCTTGGGAGTTTGCCGTGGCACATTCTGCTCTAATTTGCAGCTTACAAACACGATTTCCAGGAACCCTCTGTTGCCCAAAATCCCAGAGTTGGAAATGTAGAAATGCTGCCGCCTTGTGGCCGTTTCCCACAAGAGCGGCTTTAAAACCACAGCTAACGGTCACTTAACATTCACAAGGACTCAGGACAGTAAAGGACAACTGCCCTCAAAAATTCACAAGTGGCAAAATTTTCAAGGAGATAGTATGAAGAGGTAAATTTTACTCATTATTTTTCTAAAAACAAAGAAAATGGATAAAAGCTCAACAACATAAATTTTTAAACTCATGCAAATCTAGCCTACAAAAAGATTTCAACACACACACGTCAACTACCATCAGCCAAAGGTCTACAAACAATAAATGCTGAAGGGGTTTTAGAGAACTGTGTACCCTCTAGCTGCTGGTGAGATGTAAAGTGGTAAGAGCCAATAGTGAGCACAGAAAGGAGCTGTGTTTAAAAGTAAAAATTGAGTTAGCATTCCATTCAGCAGGTCAACTGCTGAAACTCTCACCTGAAAATACCAGAGTCGAGAAGGCACAGGCTGCAACAGCTTCACTGCAGGATTTTTCACAATAGCCAAGACACGGAAGCAACCAAAATGTCCATCACTGGATGAATGGATAAAGAAGAAGTGGTCCATGTACATAATGGAATATTAGCCATGGAAAACAGTGAAACACTGCTCGTTGAGGCACCATTTATGAGCCTAGATATAATCTCAGAACATGCCGTAAGTCAGAAAGAAAAAGACATATAGTATGATATCACTTAAAGGCGTTATCTAACAACTGACAAAAATGATAGCATTTTCACAGAGAAAGAAACTCACAGACTTAGAAAACAAACTATTCTTATGTAAATGGAAAGGTGGGTGGTATGGAAAATTAAGATTAGGGTTACCATATGTGTACAAATACCTACTAAATACATTTATCAAAGAGAACGACCATATAGCAAGGGAGGTGAATGGAGCACTCTGCAATAATTTACATGGGAAGAGTATCTGCACATGAATATATTACATATGTGTGTGTGTGTGTGTGTGTGTATATATATATATGTGTGTGTGTGTAATGTACAAATGAACCAGATTGTATACACGTAGGACAAACAATATTCTAAACATTACCTCGATTTAAAAAGACTAAAAAATCGAACAAGAAATAATGGAATATTAACTTACAGGTTTTTTCCTAGCACATTCCATTCTAATTTACAACCTGGGAACCTGACTTCCAGAAAGGCTGTGCTGCCCTAGAAACCAGTTTTGGGAATGGAGAAATGCTGCCGCCTTGTGGCCGTTTCCCCCAACAGCACCTTTAAAGCCAGTAGTAGTGGTCACTAAATATTCACACTCATTACAAGCCTGTAAATGTCACCTGTTCTCAAAAAAAATCCTGGGGTCAAAAATCGACGAAAAATTCAAAACAGGGCAGCCTTCCCAGAAGACCACTTCAAGTGGTTTATTGTACTCACAGT
Source organism: Leucopleurus acutus (assembly GCF_964270905.1). Taxonomy (NCBI): domain Eukaryota; kingdom Metazoa; phylum Chordata; class Mammalia; order Artiodactyla; family Delphinidae; genus Leucopleurus; species Leucopleurus acutus. Next base: position 56,417 of record NW_028138965.1, read on the forward strand.
TTTTTTCTGTTTTTGTTTAACAGAAAGAAAACAAAGCATGGAAAAATGCTGAACATTAGGAATTATTAAAGACATGCAAATCCAAATGACAAAAACCTATCAGCTCACACCAGTCATAATGGCCATCAGCAAAAATTCTGCAAACAATAAATGCTGAAGGGGTTGTGGAGAAATGCGCACCCTCGTTTCTAATTGGGACATGGTAAAAACCAGTAATGAAAACACAAAGGAGGTGCCTTGATAAGGTAAGTATTGAGCTACCATTCAATCAAGCATACCCACTGCTGGGCCTATCACCTGAGAGGATGAGAATCAAAAAGACACAGGGTGGCATCCTGCACTCCAGCAATATTTACCACAGCCAACACTTGGAAGCAACAAAAATGTCTGTCAACAGAGGAAGGCACAAAGAAGAAGTGGTCCATGTACACAATGGAATATTACTCCAATAAAAAAAATATATAATTTCAATTTAGAAACCAAACGTAAGTAAGGAGACATCAGCTTTTGGGGGTTTGTCCGGGCACATTCCTCTCTAATATACAACTGAGGAACACCACTGGCAGGAAGGACTCTTTCCGTAATTCCCAGAATGGGGAAAGGAGAAATGCTGCCGCCCAATGGCCGATACCTGCAACAGCAGCTTTAAAACCTGTGCTAATGGTCACTTCATATGCACAAGTACTGGAGGGCTGTAAATGAAACCTGCCCTCAGAATGTCTTCAGGGAGGTAATGGCCAAAATATTTCAAAATGTGACACATACTTCAAGAAAACCATTTGAAGAGGTAAGCGCTACTCACAGCTTGAAAAACAGAGGACATGCCTGAAAGTTCAATTTCAAGGGATTATGAGATGCATGCAAATCCAACCTCAAAGAGGTGTCAGCTCACACCTGTCAGAATAAACATCAGCAGAAAAACTACAAACAATAAATGCTGAACGGGTTGTGGACAAGGGCATACCCTCAAATTTAAGTGGAACATAACCTGGTAAGAGCCACTAATGAGAACAGAATGGAGACGCCTTTACAAGGTAAACATTTTGCTACCATATGATCCAACAGGCCCTCTCCTGGGCCTATAACCGAAGAAGACATAATTGAAAGACACAGGCAGGCAAACGTGCATTTCAGCAGTGTTACAATAACCAAGACATGGAAGCAACCAAAAAGTCCATCAACAGCTGAGTGGACAAAGAAAAACTGGTCCACGTACAGATGGAATATTAGCCAAGGAAAAAAATGACACAATGCCATTTGCATCACCATAGATGAGTCTAGAAGTAATCACACAACTTGTAGTAAGTCAGAAAGCGAAAGACACGTATCCTGTGATATCACTTATAGGTGTTACCTAAAAATTGATACCAGTGAAGATATTTCCACAGAGAAAGGCAATCACAGATTCATTAAACAAACTTATGGTTCACCAATGGAAAGGTGTGAGGATTGGATACATTAGGATGTCAGAGTTAACAGAGATATACAAACACAGGTGAAGTATATAATCACCAAAGACCTAAAGGATACCAAGAGAAGACTACTCAACATTGTGTCATAACCTAAAATGGGAAAAGGATCCAAAGAAGAAAAGAGATATGTATATGTGGAAAACAACCACATCTTGCACACCTAAAACAAGCAAAACATTGTAATCACACTTGCTGTGATAAACAATGAAAATTAAATGTAAAAAAAGAACAATATTTAGTGAGATATAAACATAAGGGGCTTTTTCCTGGCCCATTCCATTCTAATTTGCAACCTAGAACAGGACTTCCATTGAGGCTCTGTTTCCCTAGTAACCAGATTTGGTTAATGAGAACTGCTGCCGCCTTGTGGCCGTTTCACACAACAGCAGCTCTAACTGCAGCTGTAATGGTTACTTGACAGTCAAAATAATTGCAGGCCTGTAAATGACACCTGTCCTCAAAACAATCCTTCGGTCGTAAATCGAGCAAAAATCTCCAAAGACATCCATATTTCAAAACGACAATTTCAAGAGGCATATTTTATGCACATTTTATATTCTGTCTCTTTTTTTTTTGTTATAGAAAAAGGCATGGAAAAACGCTCAACGTCAGGAATTAATAAAGCCATGCAAATCCAGTCTAGAAACACATTCACCTCACAGCCGTCAGAAGGATCATCAGCAAAGAAGTCTACATAGTATAAATGCTGAAGGGGTTTTAGAGAACTGTGTACCCTCTAGCTGCTGATGGGATGTAACCTGGTAACAGCCAGTACAGAGAACAAAATGGAGGTGTGTTTAAAGGTAAAACTTGAGCTACTCTGTGATCTGGTAGGCCCACTGATGGGCCTATCTGCTGAGTAGACCTGAATCAAAAAGACACAGGCTGGCAATCCTTCACTGCAGCAACATGTACCATCGCCAAGAGCTGGAAGAAACCAAAATATCCATCAACAGAAAAATGCACCAAGAAGAAGTGGTCCATGTACACAATGGAATATTAGCCATGGAAAAGCATGGAACAATGCTGTTGGCACCACCATAGAAGGATCTAGAGATAATCACCCTACCTGAAGTAAGAAAGAAAACGAAAGACAGATATCCTATTACATCACTTATAGGTGTTACCTAAAAATTGATACCCATGAAATAATTTCCAAGAGAAGGACACTCATAGACTCAGAAAACCAAATTATGTTTAACCAAGTGGAAAGGGGTAAGGAATGTATGAATTAGGATATGGGGGTTAACAGACATGTAGTAATACATATGAAATATATAATCACAAAATACCTATAGAATGCTAAAAGGTGTACTCAACACTCTGTAATAACCTACACGGGAAAGGATCCAAAGATGAATAGATCAATACATTGATATAATGAACCAGATTCCGTACACCTAGAAAAAACACAGTATTTTTATCCAATTTGCTGTGATAAGAAATAAAAATTAAATGTGAAAAACAAACAAGAATTAAGGAGACATAAGCTCTTGGGAGTTTGCCGTGGCACATTCTGCTCTAATTTGCAGCTTACAAACACGATTTCCAGGAACCCTCTGTTGCCCAAAATCCCAGAGTTGGAAATGTAGAAATGCTGCCGCCTTGTGGCCGTTTCCCACAAGAGCGGCTTTAAAACCACAGCTAACGGTCACTTAACATTCACAAGGACTCAGGACAGTAAAGGACAACTGCCCTCAAAAATTCACAAGTGGCAAAATTTTCAAGGAGATAGTATGAAGAGGTAAATTTTACTCATTATTTTTCTAAAAACAAAGAAAATGGATAAAAGCTCAACAACATAAATTTTTAAACTCATGCAAATCTAGCCTACAAAAAGATTTCAACACACACACGTCAACTACCATCAGCCAAAGGTCTACAAACAATAAATGCTGAAGGGGTTTTAGAGAACTGTGTACCCTCTAGCTGCTGGTGAGATGTAAAGTGGTAAGAGCCAATAGTGAGCACAGAAAGGAGCTGTGTTTAAAAGTAAAAATTGAGTTAGCATTCCATTCAGCAGGTCAACTGCTGAAACTCTCACCTGAAAATACCAGAGTCGAGAAGGCACAGGCTGCAACAGCTTCACTGCAGGATTTTTCACAATAGCCAAGACACGGAAGCAACCAAAATGTCCATCACTGGATGAATGGATAAAGAAGAAGTGGTCCATGTACATAATGGAATATTAGCCATGGAAAACAGTGAAACACTGCTCGTTGAGGCACCATTTATGAGCCTAGATATAATCTCAGAACATGCCGTAAGTCAGAAAGAAAAAGACATATAGTATGATATCACTTAAAGGCGTTATCTAACAACTGACAAAAATGATAGCATTTTCACAGAGAAAGAAACTCACAGACTTAGAAAACAAACTATTCTTATGTAAATGGAAAGGTGGGTGGTATGGAAAATTAAGATTAGGGTTACCATATGTGTACAAATACCTACTAAATACATTTATCAAAGAGAACGACCATATAGCAAGGGAGGTGAATGGAGCACTCTGCAATAATTTACATGGGAAGAGTATCTGCACATGAATATATTACATATGTGTGTGTGTGTGTGTGTGTGTATATATATATATGTGTGTGTGTGTAATGTACAAATGAACCAGATTGTATACACGTAGGACAAACAATATTCTAAACATTACCTCGATTTAAAAAGACTAAAAAATCGAACAAGAAATAATGGAATATTAACTTACAGGTTTTTTCCTAGCACATTCCATTCTAATTTACAACCTGGGAACCTGACTTCCAGAAAGGCTGTGCTGCCCTAGAAACCAGTTTTGGGAATGGAGAAATGCTGCCGCCTTGTGGCCGTTTCCCCCAACAGCACCTTTAAAGCCAGTAGTAGTGGTCACTAAATATTCACACTCATTACAAGCCTGTAAATGTCACCTGTTCTCAAAAAAAATCCTGGGGTCAAAAATCGACGAAAAATTCAAAACAGGGCAGCCTTCCCAGAAGACCACTTCAAGTGGTTTATTGTACTCACAGTTTTTTTCTGTTTTTGTTTAACAGAAAGAAAACAAAGCATGGAAAAATGCTGAACATTAGGAATTATTAAAGACATGCAAATCCAAATGACAAAAACCTATCAGCTCACACCAGTCATAATGGCCATCAGCAAAAATTCTGCAAACAATAAATGCTGAAGGGGTTGTGGAGAAATGCGCACCCTCGTTTCTAATTGGGACATGGTAAAAACCAGTAATGAAAACACAAAGGAGGTGCCTTGATAAGGTAAATATTGAGCTACCATTCAATCAAGCATACCCACTGCTGGGCCTATCACCTGAGAGGATGAGAATCAAAAAGACACAGGGTGGCAATCCTGCACTCCAGCAATATTTACCACAGCCAACACTTGGAAGCAACAAAAATGTCTGTCAACAGAGGAAGGCACAAAGAAGAAGTGGTCCATGTACACAATGGAATATTACTCCAATAAAAAAAATATATAATTTCAATTTAGAAACCAAACGTAAGTAAGGAGACATCAGCTTTTGGGGGTTTGTCCGGGCACATTCCTCTCTAATATACAACTGAGGAACACCACTGGCAGGAAGGACTCTTTCCGTAATTCCCAGAATGGGGAAAGGAGAAATGCTGCCGCCCAATGGCCGATACCTGCAACAGCAGCTTTAAAACCTGTGCTAATGGTCACTTCATATGCACAAGTACTGGAGGGCTGTAAATGAAACCTGCCCTCAGAATGTCTTCAGGGAGGTAATGGCCAAAATATTTCAAAATGTGACACATACTTCAAGAAAACCATTTGAAGAGGTAAGCGCTACTCACAGCTTGAAAAAAAGAGGACATGCCTGAAAGTTCAATTTCAAGGGATTATGAGATGCATGCAAATCCAACCTCAAAGAGGTGTCAGCTCACACCTGTCAGAATAAACATCAGCAGAAAAACTACAAACAATAAATGCTGAACGGGTTGTGGACAAGGGCATACCCTCAAATTTAAGTGGAACATAACCTGGTAAGAGCCACTAATGAGAACAGAATGGAGACGCCTTTACAAGGTAAACATTTTGCTACCATATGATCCAACAGGCCCTCTCCTGGGCCTATAACCGAAGAAGACATAATTGAAAGACACAGGCAGGCAAACGTGCATTTCAGCAGTGTTACAATAACCAAGACATGGAAGCAACCAAAAAGTCCATCAACAGCTGAGTGGACAAAGAAAAACTGGTCCACGTACAGATGGAATATTAGCCAAGGAAAAAAATGACACAATGCCATTTGCATCACCATAGATGAGTCTAGAAGTAATCACACAACTTGTAGTAAGTCAGAAAGCGAAAGACACGTATCCTGTGATATCACTTATAGGTGTTACCTAAAAATTGATACCAGTGAAGATATTTCCACAGAGAAAGGCAATCACAGATTCATTAAACAAACTTATGGTTCACCAATGGAAAGGTGTGAGGATTAGATACATTAGGATGTCAGAGTTAACAGAGATATACAAACACAGGTGAAGTATATAATCACCAAAGACCTAAAGGATACCAAGAGAAGACTACTCAACATTGTGTCATAACCTAAAATGGGAAAAGGATCCAAAGAAGAAAAGAGATATGTATATGTGGAAAACAACCACATCTTGCACACCTAAAACAAGCAAAACATTGTAATCACACTTGCTGTGATAAACAATGAAAATTAAATGTAAAAAAAGAACAATATTTAGTGAGATATAAACATAAGGGGCTTTTTCCTGGCCCATTCCATTCTAATTTGCAACCTAGAACAGGACTTCCATTGAGGCTCTGTTTCCCTAGTAACCAGATTTGGTTAATGAGAACTGCTGCCGCCTTGTGGCCGTTTCACACAACAGCAGCTCTAACTGCAGCTGTAATGGTTACTTGACAGTCAAAATAATTGCAGGCCTGTAAATGACACCTGTCCTCAAAACAATCCTTCGGTCGTAAATCGAGCAAAAATCTCCAAAGACATCCATATTTCAAAACGACAATTTCAAGAGGCATATTTTATGCACATTTTATATTCTGTCTCTTTTTTTTTGTTATAGAAAAAGGCATGGAAAAACGCTCAACGTCAGGAATTAATAAAGCCATGCAAATCCAGTCTAGAAACACATTCACCTCACAGCCGTCAGAAGGATCATCAGCAAAGAAGTCTACATAGTATAAATGCTGAAGGGGTTTTAGAGAACTGTGTACCCTCTAGCTGCTGATGGGATGTAACCTGGTAACAGCCAGTACAGAGAACAAAATGGAGGTGTGTTTAAAGGTAAAACTTGAGCTACTCTGTGATCTGGTAGGCCCACTGATGGGCCTATCCGCTGAGTAGACCTGAATCAAAAAGACACAGGCTGGCAATCCTTCACTGCAGCAACATGTACCATCGCCAAGAGCTGGAAGAAACCAAAATATCCATCAACAGAAAAATGCACCAAGAAGAAGTGGTCCATGTACACAATGGAATATTAGCCATGGAAAAGCATGGAACAATGCTGTTGGCACCACCATAGAAGGATCTAGAGATACTCACCCTACCTGAAGTAAGAAAGAAAACGAAAGACAGATATCCTATTACATCACTTATAGGTGTTACCTAAAAATTGATACCCATGAAATAATTTCCAAGAGAAGGACACTCATAGACTCAGAAAACCAAATTATGTTTAACCAAGTGGAAAGGGGTAAGGAATGTATGAATTAGGATATGGGGGTTAACAGACATGTAGTAATACATATGAAATATATAATCACAAAATACCTATAGAATGCTAAAAGGTGTACTCAACACTCTGTAATAACCTACACAGGAAAGGATCCAAAGATGAATAGATCAATACATTGATATAATGAACCAGATTCCGTACACCTAGAAAAAACACAGTATTTTTATCCAATTTGCTGTGATAAGAAATAAAAATTAAATGTGAAAAACAAACAAGAATTAAGGAGACATAAGCTCTTGGGAGTTTGCCGTGGCACATTCTGCTCTAATTTGCAGCTTACAAACACGATTTCCAGGAACCCTCTGTTGCCCAAAATCCCAGAGTTGGAAATGTAGAAATGCTGCCGCCTTGTGGCCGTTTCCCACAAGAGCGGCTTTAAAACCACAGCTAACGGTCACTTAACATTCACAAGGACTCAGGACAGTAAAGGACAACTGCCCTCAAAAATTCACAAGTGGCAAAATTTTCAAGGAGATAGTATGAAGAGGTAAATTTTACTCATTATTTTTCTAAAAACAAAGAAAATGGATAAAAGCTCAACAACATAAATTTTTAAACTCATGCAAATCTAGCCTACAAAAAGATTTCAACACACACACGTCAACTACCATCAGCCAAAGGTCTACAAACAATAAATGCTGAAGGGGTTTTAGAGAACTGTGTACCCTCTAGCTGCTGGTGAGATGTAAAGTGGTAAGAGCCAATAGTGAGCACAGAAAGGAGCTGTGTTTAAAAGTAAAAATTGAGTTAGCATTCCATTCAGCAGGTCAACTGCTGAAACTCTCACCTGAAAATACCAGAGTCGAGAAGGCACAGGCTGCAACAGCTTCACTGCAGGATTTTTCACAATAGCCAAGACACGGAAGCAACCAAAATGTCCATCACTGGATGAATGGATAAAGAAGAAGTGGTCCATGTACATAATGGAATATTAGCCATGGAAAACAGTGAAACACTGCTCGTTGAGGCACCATTTATGAGCCTAGATATAATCTCAGAACATGCCGTAAGTCAGAAAGAAAAAGACATATAGTATGATATCACTTAAAGGCGTTATCTAACAACTGACAAAAATGATAGCATTTTCACAGAGAAAGAAACTCACAGACTTAGAAAACAAACTATTCTTATGTAAATGGAAAGGTGGGTGGTATGGAAAATTAAGATTAGGGTTACCATATGTGTACAAATACCTACTAAATACATTTATCAAAGAGAACGACCATATAGCAAGGGAGGTGAATGGAGCACTCTGCAATAATTTACATGGGAAGAGTATCTGCACATGAATATATTACATATGTGTGTGTGTGTGTGTGTGTGTATATATATATATGTGTGTGTGTGTAATGTACAAATGAACCAGATTGTATACACGTAGGACAAACAATATTCTAAACATTACCTCGATTTAAAAAGACTAAAAAATCGAACAAGAAATAATGGAATATTAACTTACAGGTTTTTTCCTAGCACATTCCATTCTAATTTACAACCTGGGAACCTGACTTCCAGAAAGGCTGTGCTGCCCTAGAAACCAGTTTTGGGAATGGAGAAATGCTGCCGCCTTGTGGCCGTTTCCCCCAACAGCACCTTTAAAGCCAGTAGTAGTGGTCACTAAATATTCACACTCATTACAAGCCTGTAAATGTCACCTGTTCTCAAAAAAAATCCTGGGGTCAAAAATCGACGAAAAATTCAAAACAGGGCAGCCTTCCCAGAAGACCACTTCAAGTGGTTTATTGTACTCACAGTTTTTTTCTGTTTTTGTTTAACAGAAAGAAAACAAAGCATGGAAAAATGCTGAACATTAGGAATTATTAAAGACATGCAAATCCAAATGACAAAAACCTATCAGCTCACACCAGTCATAATGGCCATCAGCAAAAATTCTGCAAACAATAAATGCTGAAGGGGTTGTGGAGAAATGCGCACCCTCGTTTCTAATTGGGACATGGTAAAAACCAGTAATGAAAACACAAAGGAGGTGCCTTGATAAGGTAAATATTGAGCTACCATTCAATCAAGCATACCCACTGCTGGGCCTATCACCTGAGAGGATGAGAATCAAAAAGACACAGGGTGGCAATCCTGCACTCCAGCAATATTTACCACAGCCAACACTTGGAAGCAACAAAAATGTCTGTCAACAGAGGAAGGCACAAAGAAGAAGTGGTCCATGTACACAATGGAATATTACTCCAATAAAAAAAATATATAATTTCAATTTAGAAACCAAACGTAAGTAAGGAGACATCAGCTTTTGGGGGTTTGTCCGGGCACATTCCTCTCTAATATACAACTGAGGAACACCACTGGCAGGAAGGACTCTTTCCGTAATTCCCAGAATGGGGAAAGGAGAAATGCTGCCGCCCAATGGCCGATACCTGCAACAGCAGCTTTAAAACCTGTGCTAATGGTCACTTCATATGCACAAGTACTGGAGGGCTGTAAATGAAACCTGCCCTCAGAATGTCTTCAGGGAGGTAATGGCCAAAATATTTCAAAATGTGACACATACTTCAAGAAAACCATTTGAAGAGGTAAGCGCTACTCACAGCTTGAAAAAAAGAGGACGTGCCTGAAAGTTCAATTGCAAGGGATTATGAGATGCATGCAAATCCAACCTCAAAGAGGTGTCAGCTCACACCTGTCAGAATAAACATCAGCAGAAAAACTACAAACAATAAATGCTGAACGGGTTGTGGACAAGGGCATACCCTCAAATTTAAGTGGAACATAACCTGGTAAGAGCCACTAATGAGAACAGAATGGAGACGCCTTTACAAGGTAAACATTTTGCTACCATATGATCCAACAGGCCCTCTCCTGGGCCTATAACCGAAGAAGACATAATTGAAAGACACAGGCAGGCAAACGTGCATTTCAGCAGTGTTACAATAACCAAGACATGGAAGCAACCAAAAAGTCCATCAACAGCTGAGTGGACAAAGAAAAACTGGTCCACGTACAGATGGAATATTAGCCAAGGAAAAAAATGACACAATGCCATTTGCATCACCATAGATGAGTCTAGAAGTAATCACACAACTTGTAGTAAGTCAGAAAGCGAAAGACACGTATCCTGTGATATCACTTATAGGTGTTACCTAAAAATTGATACCAGTGAAGATATTTCCACAGAGAAAGGCAATCACAGATTCATTAAACAAACTTATGGTTCACCAATGGAAAGGTGTGAGGATTAGATACATTAGGATGTCAGAGTTAACAGAGATATACAAACACAGGTGAAGTATATAATCACCAAAGACCTAAAGGATACCAAGAGAAGACTACTCAACATTGTGTCATAACCTAAAATGGGAAAAGGATCCAAAGAAGAAAAGAGATATGTATATGTGGAAAACAACCACATCTTGCACACCTAAAACAAGCAAAACATTGTAATCACACTTGCTGTGATAAACAATGAAAATTAAATGTAAAAAAAGAACAATATTTAGTGAGATATAAACATAAGGGGCTTTTTCCTGGCCCATTCCATTCTAATTTGCAACCTAGAACAGGACTTCCATTGAGGCTCTGTTTCCCTAGTAACCAGATTTGGTTAATGAGAACTGCTGCCGCCTTGTGGCCGTTTCACACAACAGCAGCTCTAACTGCAGCTGTAATGGTTACTTGACAGTCAAAATAATTGCAGGCCTGTAAATGACACCTGTCCTCAAAACAATCCTTCGGTCGTAAATCGAGCAAAAATCTCCAAAGACATCCATATTTCAAAACGACAATTTCAAGAGGCATATTTTATGCACATTTTATATTCTGTCTCTTTTTTTTTGTTATAGAAAAAGGCATGGAAAAACGCTCAACGTCAGGAATTAATAAAGCCATGCAAATCCAGTCTAGAAACACATTCACCTCACAGCCGTCAGAAGGATCATCAGCAAAGAAGTCTACATAGTATAAATGCTGAAGGGGTTTTAGAGAACTGTGTACCCTCTAGCTGCTGATGGGATGTAACCTGGTAACAGCCAGTACAGAGAACAAAATGGAGGTGTGTTTAAAGGTAAAACTTGAGCTACTCTGTGATCTGGTAGGCCCACTGATGGGCCTATCCGCTGAGTAGACCTGAATCAAAAAGACACAGGCTGGCAATCCTTCACTGCAGCAACATGTACCATCGCCAAGAGCTGGAAGAAACCAAAATATCCATCAACAGAAAAATGCACCAAGAAGAAGTGGTCCATGTACACAATGGAATATTAGCCATGGAAAAGCATGGAACAATGCTGTTGGCACCACCATAGAAGGATCTAGAGATACTCACCCTACCTGAAGTAAGAAAGAAAACGAAAGACAGATATCCTATTACATCACTTATAGGTGTTACCTAAAAATTGATACCCATGAAATAATTTCCAAGAGAAGGACACTCATAGACTCAGAAAACCAAATTATGTTTAACCAAGTGGAAAGGGGTAAGGAATGTATGAATTAGGATATGGGGGTTAACAGACATGTAGTAATACATATGAAATATATAATCACAAAATACCTATAGAATGCTAAAAGGTGTACTCAACACTCTGTAATAACCTACACGGGAAAGGATCCAAAGATGAATAGATCAATACATTGATATAATGAACCAGATTCCGTACACCTAGAAAAAACACAGTATTTTTATCCAATTTGCTGTGATAAGAAATAAAAATTAAATGTGAAAAACAAACAAGAATTAAGGAGACATAAGCTCTTGGGAGTTTGCCGTGGCACATTCTGCTCTAATTTGCAGCTTACAAACACGATTTCCAGGAACCCTCTGTTGCCCAAAATCCCAGAGTTGGAAATGTAGAAATGCTGCCGCCTTGTGGCCGTTTCCCACAAGAGCGGCTTTAAAACCACAGCTAACGGTCACTTAACATTCACAAGGACTCAGGACAGTAAAGGACAACTGCCCTCAAAAATTCACAAGTGGCAAAATTTTCAAGGAGATAGTATGAAGAGGTAAATTTTACTCATTATTTTTCTAAAAACAAAGAAAATGGATAAAAGCTCAACAACATAAATTTTTAAACTCATGCAAATCTAGCCTACAAAAAGATTTCAACACACACACGTCAACTACCATCAGCCAAAGGTCTACAAACAATAAATGCTGAAGGGGTTTTAGAGAACTGTGTACCCTCTAGCTGCTGGTGAGATGTAAAGTGGTAAGAGCCAATAGTGAGCACAGAAAGGAGCTGTGTTTAAAAGTAAAAATTGAGTTAGCATTCCATTCAGCAGGTCAACTGCTGAAACTCTCACCTGAAAATACCAGAGTCGAGAAGGCACAGGCTGCAACAGCTTCACTGCAGGATTTTTCACAATAGCCAAGACACGGAAGCAACCAAAATGTCCATCACTGGATGAATGGATAAAGAAGAAGTGGTCCATGTACATAATGGAATATTAGCCATGGAAAACAGTGAAACACTGCTCGTTGAGGCACCATTTATGAGCCTAGATATAATCTCAGAACATGCCGTAAGTCAGAAAGAAAAAGATATATAGTAAGATATCACTTAAAGGCGTTATCTAACAACTGACAAAAATGATAGCATTTTCACAGAGAAAGAAACTCACAGACTTAGAAAACAAACTATTCTTATGTAAATGGAAAGGTGGGTGGTATGGAAAATTAAGATTAGGGTTACCATATGTGTACAAATACCTACTAAATACATTTATCAAAGAGAACGACCATATAGCAAGGGAGGTCAATGGAGCACTCTGCAATAATTTACATGGGAAGAGTATCTGCACATGAATATATTACATATGTGTGTGTGTGTGTGTGTGTGTGTTTATATGTGTGTGTGTGTAATGTACAAATGAACCAGATTGTATACACGTAGGACAAACAATATTCTAAACATTACCTCGATTTAAAAAGACTAAAAAATCGAACAAGAAATAATGGAATATTAACTTACAGGTTTTTTCCTAGCACATTCCATTCTAATTTACAACCTGGGAACCTGACTTCCAGAAAGGCTGTGCTGCCCTAGAAACCAGTTTTGGGAATGGAGAAATGCTGCCGCCTTGTGGCCGTTTCCCCCAACAGCACCTTTAAAGCCAGTAGTAGTGGTCACTAAATATTCACACTCATTACAAGCCTGTAAATGTCACCTGTTCTCAAAAAAAATCCTGGGGTCAAAAATCGACGAAAAATTCAAAACAGGGCAGCCTTCCCAGAAGACCACTTCAAGTGGTTTATTGTACTCACAGTTTTTTTCTGTTTTTGTTTAACAGAAAGAAAACAAAGCATGGAAAAATGCTGAACATTAGGAATTATTAAAGACATGCAAATCCAAATGACAAAAACCTATCAGCTCACACCAGTCATAATGGCCATCAGCAAAAATTCTGCAAACAATAAATGCTGAAGGGGTTGTGGAGAAATGCGCACCCTCGTTTCTAATTGGGACATGGTAAAAACCAGTAATGAAAACACAAAGGAGGTGCCTTGATAAGGTAAGTATTGAGCTACCATTCAATCAAGCATACCCACTGCTGGGCCTATCACCTGAGAGGATGAGAATCAAAAAGACACAGGGTGGCATCCTGCACTCCAGCAATATTTACCACAGCCAACACTTGGAAGCAACAAAAATGTCTGTCAACAGAGGAAGGCACAAAGAAGAAGTGGTCCATGTACACAATGGAATATTACTCCAATAAAAAAAATATATAATTTCAATTTAGAAACCAAACGTAAGTAAGGAGACATCAGCTTTTGGGGGTTTGTCCGGGCACATTCCTCTCTAATATACAACTGAGGAACACCACTGGCAGGAAGGACTCTTTCCGTAATTCCCAGAATGGGGAAAGGAGAAATGCTGCCGCCCAATGGCCGATACCTGCAACAGCAGCTTTAAAACCTGTGCTAATGGTCACTTCATATGCACAAGTACTGGAGGGCTGTAAATGAAACCTGCCCTCAGAATGTCTTCAGGGAGGTAATGGCCAAAATATTTCAAAATGTGACACATACTTCAAGAAAACCATTTGAAGAGGTAAGCGCTACTCACAGCTTGAAAAACAGAGGACATGCCTGAAAGTTCAATTTCAAGGGATTATGAGATGCATGCAAATCCAACCTCAAAGAGGTGTCAGCTCACACCTGTCAGAATAAACATCAGCAGAAAAACTACAAACAATAAATGCTGAACGGGTTGTGGACAAGGGCATACCCTCAAATTTAAGTGGAACATAACCTGGTAAGAGCCACTAATGAGAACAGAATGGAGACGCCTTTACAAGGTAAACATTTTGCTACCATATGATCCAACAGGCCCTCTCCTGGGCCTATAACCGAAGAAGACATAATTGAAAGACACAGGCAGGCAAACGTGCATTTCAGCAGTGTTACAATAACCAAGACATGGAAGCAACCAAAAAGTCCATCAACAGCTGAGTGGACAAAGAAAAACTGGTCCACGTACAGATGGAATATTAGCCAAGGAAAAAAATGACACAATGCCATTTGCATCACCATAGATGAGTCTAGAAGTAATCACACAACTTGTAGTAAGTCAGAAAGCGAAAGACACGTATCCTGTGATATCACTTATAGGTGTTACCTAAAAATTGATACCAGTGAAGATATTTCCACAGAGAAAGGCAATCACAGATTCATTAAACAAACTTATGGTTCACCAATGGAAAGGTGTGAGGATTGGATACATTAGGATGTCAGAGTTAACAGAGATATACAAACACAGGTGAAGTATATAATCACCAAAGACCTAAAGGATACCAAGAGAAGACTACTCAACATTGTGTCATAACCTAAAATGGGAAAAGGATCCAAAGAAGAAAAGAGATATGTATATGTGGAAAACAACCACATCTTGCACACCTAAAACAAGCAAAACATTGTAATCACACTTGCTGTGATAAACAATGAAAATTAAATGTAAAAAAAGAACAATATTTAGTGAGATATAAACATAAGGGGCTTTTTCCTGGCCCATTCCATTCTAATTTGCAACCTAGAACAGGACTTCCATTGAGGCTCTGTTTCCCTAGTAACCAGATTTGGTTAATGAGAACTGCTGCCGCCTTGTGGCCGTTTCACACAACAGCAGCTCTAACTGCAGCTGTAATGGTTACTTGACAGTCAAAATAATTGCAGGCCTGTAAATGACACCTGTCCTCAAAACAATCCTTCGGTCGTAAATCGAGCAAAAATCTCCAAAGACATCTATATTTCAAAACGACAATTTCAAGAGGCATATTTTATGCACATTTTATATTCTGTCTCTTTTTTTTTTGTTATAGAAAAAGGCATGGAAAAACGCTCAACGTCAGGAATTAATAAAGCCATGCAAATCCAGTCTAGAAACACATTCACCTCACAGCCGTCAGAAGGATCATCAGCAAAGAAGTCTACATAGTATAAATGCTGAAGGGGTTTTAGAGAACTGTGTACCCTCTAGCTGCTGATGGGATGTAACCTGGTAACAGCCAGTACAGAGAACAAAATGGAGGTGTGTTTAAAGGTAAAACTTGAGCTACTCTGTGATCTGGTAGGCCCACTGATGGGCCTATCCGCTGAGTAGACCTGAATCAAAAAGACACAGGCTGGCAATCCTTCACTGCAGCAACATGTACCATCGCCAAGAGCTGGAAGAAACCAAAATATCCATCAACAGAAAAATGCACCAAGAAGAAGTGGTCCATGTACACAATGGAATATTAGCCATGGAAAAGCATGGAACAATGCTGTTGGCACCACCATAGAAGGATCTAGAGATAATCACCCTACCTGAAGTAAGAAAGAAAACGAAAGACAGATATCCTATTACATCACTTATAGGTGTTACCTAAAAATTGATACCCATGAAATAATTTCCAAGAGAAGGACACTCATAGACTCAGAAAACCAAATTATGTTTAACCAAGTGGAAAGGGGTAAGGAATGTATGAATTAGGATATGGGGGTTAACAGACATGTAGTAATACATATGAAATATATAATCACAAAATACCTATAGAATGCTAAAAGGTGTACTCAACACTCTGTAATAACCTACACGGGAAAGGATCCAAAGATGAATAGATCAATACATTGATATAATGAACCAGATTCCGTACACCTAGAAAAAACACAGTATTTTTATCCAATTTGCTGTGATAAGAAATAAAAATTAAATGTGAAAAACAAACAAGAATTAAGGAGACATAAGCTCTTGGGAGTTTGCCGTGGCACATTCTGCTCTAATTTGCAGCTTACAAACACGATTTCCAGGAACCCTCTGTTGCCCAAAATCCCAGAGTTGGAAATGTAGAAATGCTGCCGCCTTGTGGCCGTTTCCCACAAGAGCGGCTTTAAAACCACAGCTAACGGTCACTTAACATTCACAAGGACTCAGGACAGTAAAGGACAACTGCCCTCAAAAATTCACAAGTGGCAAAATTTTCAAGGAGATAGTATGAAGAGGTAAATTTTACTCATTATTTTTCTAAAAACAAAGAAAATGGATAAAAGCTCAACAACATAAATTTTTAAACTCATGCAAATCTAGCCTACAAAAAGATTTCAACACACACACGTCAACTACCATCAGCCAAAGGTCTACAAACAATAAATGCTGAAGGGGTTTTAGAGAACTGTGTACCCTCTAGCTGCTGGTGAGATGTAAAGTGGTAAGAGCCAATAGTGAGCACAGAAAGGAGCTGTGTTTAAAAGTAAAAATTGAGTTAGCATTCCATTCAGCAGGTCAACTGCTGAAACTCTCACCTGAAAATACCAGAGTCGAGAAGGCACAGGCTGCAACAGCTTCACTGCAGGATTTTTCACAATAGCCAAGACACGGAAGCAACCAAAATGTCCATCACTGGATGAATGGATAAAGAAGAAGTGGTCCATGTACATAATGGAATATTAGCCATGGAAAACAGTGAAACACTGCTCGTTGAGGCACCATTTATGAGCCTAGATATAATCTCAGAACATGCCGTAAGTCAGAAAGAAAAAGACATATAGTATGATATCACTTAAAGGCGTTATCTAACAACTGACAAAAATGATAGCATTTTCACAGAGAAAGAAACTCACAGACTTAGAAAACAAACTATTCTTATGTAAATGGAAAGGTGGGTGGTATGGAAAATTAAGATTAGGGTTACCATATGTGTACAAATACCTACTAAATACATTTATCAAAGAGAACGACCATATAGCAAGGGAGGTCAATGGAGCACTCTGCAATAATTTACATGGGAAGAGTATCTGCACATGAATATATTACATATGTGTGTGTGTGTGTGTGTGTGTATATATATATATGTGTGTGTGTGTAATGTACAAATGAACCAGATTGTATACACGTAGGACAAACAATATTCTAAACATTACCTCGATTTAAAAAGACTAAAAAATCGAACAAGAAATAATGGAATATTAACTTACAGGTTTTTTCCTAGCACATTCCATTCTAATTTACAACCTGGGAACCTGACTTCCAGAAAGGCTGTGCTGCCCTAGAAACCAGTTTTGGGAATGGAGAAATGCTGCCGCCTTGTGGCCGTTTCCCCCAACAGCACCTTTAAAGCCAGTAGTAGTGGTCACTAAATATTCACACTCATTACAAGCCTGTAAATGTCACCTGTTCTCAAAAAAAATCCTGGGGTCAAAAATCGACGAAAAATTCAAAACAGGGCAGCCTTCCCAGAAGACCACTTCAAGTGGTTTATTGTACTCACAGTTTTTTTCTGTTTTTGTTTAACAGAAAGAAAACAAAGCATGGAAAAATGCTGAACATTAGGAATTATTAAAGACATGCAAATCCAAATGACAAAAACCTATCAGCTCACACCAGTCATAATGGCCATCAGCAAAAATTCTGCAAACAATAAATGCTGAAGGGGTTGTGGAGAAATGCGCACCCTCGTTTCTAATTGGGACATGGTAAAAACCAGTAATGAAAACACAAAGGAGGTGCCTTGATAAGGTAAGTATTGAGCTACCATTCAATCAAGCATACCCACTGCTGGGCCTATCACCTGAGAGGATGAGAATCAAAAAGACACAGGGTGGCATCCTGCACTCCAGCAATATTTACCACAGCCAACACTTGGAAGCAACAAAAATGTCTGTCAACAGAGGAAGGCACAAAGAAGAAGTGGTCCATGTACACAATGGAATATTACTCCAATAAAAAAAATATATAATTTCAATTTAGAAACCAAACGTAAGTAAGGAGACATCAGCTTTTGGGGGTTTGTCCGGGCACATTCCTCTCTAATATACAACTGAGGAACACCACTGGCAGGAAGGACTCTTTCCGTAATTCCCAGAATGGGGAAAGGAGAAATGCTGCCGCCCAATGGCCGATACCTGCAACAGCAGCTTTAAAACCTGTGCTAATGGTCACTTCATATGCACAAGTACTGGAGGGCTGTAAATGAAACCTGCCCTCAGAATGTCTTCAGGGAGGTAATGGCCAAAATATTTCAAAATGTGACACATACTTCAAGAAAACCATTTGAAGAGGTAAGCGCTACTCACAGCTTGAAAAACAGAGGACATGCCTGAAAGTTCAATTTCAAGGGATTATGAGATGCATGCAAATCCAACCTCAAAGAGGTGTCAGCTCACACCTGTCAGAATAAACATCAGCAGAAAAACTACAAACAATAAATGCTGAACGGGTTGTGGACAAGGGCATACCCTCAAATTTAAGTGGAACATAACCTGGTAAGAGCCACTAATGAGAACAGAATGGAGACGCCTTTACAAGGTAAACATTTTGCTACCATATGATCCAACAGGCCCTCTCCTGGGCCTATAACCGAAGAAGACATAATTGAAAGACACAGGCAGGCAAACGTGCATTTCAGCAGTGTTACAATAACCAAGACATGGAAGCAACCAAAAAGTCCATCAACAGCTGAGTGGACAAAGAAAAACTGGTCCACGTACAGATGGAATATTAGCCAAGGAAAAAAATGACACAATGCCATTTGCATCACCATAGATGAGTCTAGAAGTAATCACACAACTTGTAGTAAGTCAGAAAGCGAAAGACACGTATCCTGTGATATCACTTATAGGTGTTACCTAAAAATTGATACCAGTGAAGATATTTCCACAGAGAAAGGCAATCACAGATTCATTAAACAAACTTATGGTTCACCAATGGAAAGGTGTGAGGATTGGATACATTAGGATGTCAGAGTTAACAGAGATATACAAACACAGGTGAAGTATATAATCACCAAAGACCTAAAGGATACCAAGAGAAGACTACTCAACATTGTGTCATAACCTAAAATGGGAAAAGGATCCAAAGAAGAAAAGAGATATGTATATGTGGAAAACAACCACATCTTGCACACCTAAAACAAGCAAAACATTGTAATCACACTTGCTGTGATAAACAATGAAAATTAAATGTAAAAAAAGAACAATATTTAGTGAGATATAAACATAAGGGGCTTTTTCCTGGCCCATTCCATTCTAATTTGCAACCTAGAACAGGACTTCCATTGAGGCTCTGTTTCCCTAGTAACCAGATTTGGTTAATGAGAACTGCTGCCGCCTTGTGGCCGTTTCACACAACAGCAGCTCTAACTGCAGCTGTAATGGTTACTTGACAGTCAAAATAATTGCAGGCCTGTAAATGACACCTGTCCTCAAAACAATCCTTCGGTCGTAAATCGAGCAAAAATCTCCAAAGACATCCATATTTCAAAACGACAATTTCAAGAGGCATATTTTATGCACATTTTATATTCTGTCTCTTTTTTTTTTGTTATAGAAAAAGGCATGGAAAAACGCTCAACGTCAGGAATTAATAAAGCCATGCAAATCCAGTCTAGAAACACATTCACCTCACAGCCGTCAGAAGGATCATCAGCAAAGAAGTCTACATAGTATAAATGCTGAAGGGGTTTTAGAGAACTGTGTACCCTCTAGCTGCTGATGGGATGTAACCTGGTAACAGCCAGTA
The DNA here is from genome assembly GCF_964270905.1 of Leucopleurus acutus. NCBI lineage: Eukaryota > Metazoa > Chordata > Mammalia > Artiodactyla > Delphinidae > Leucopleurus > Leucopleurus acutus. The sequence goes on from NW_028138965.1 coordinate 76,595, forward strand.
CAGAGAACAAAATGGAGGTGTGTTTAAAGGTAAAACTTGAGCTACTCTGTGATCTGGTAGGCCCACTGATGGGCCTATCCGCTGAGTAGACCTGAATCAAAAAGACACAGGCTGGCAATCCTTCACTGCAGCAACATGTACCATCGCCAAGAGCTGGAAGAAACCAAAATATCCATCAACAGAAAAATGCACCAAGAAGAAGTGGTCCATGTACACAATGGAATATTAGCCATGGAAAAGCATGGAACAATGCTGTTGGCACCACCATAGAAGGATCTAGAGATAATCACCCTACCTGAAGTAAGAAAGAAAACGAAAGACAGATATCCTATTACATCACTTATAGGTGTTACCTAAAAATTGATACCCATGAAATAATTTCCAAGAGAAGGACACTCATAGACTCAGAAAACCAAATTATGTTTAACCAAGTGGAAAGGGGTAAGGAATGTATGAATTAGGATATGGGGGTTAACAGACATGTAGTAATACATATGAAATATATAATCACAAAATACCTATAGAATGCTAAAAGGTGTACTCAACACTCTGTAATAACCTACACGGGAAAGGATCCAAAGATGAATAGATCAATACATTGATATAATGAACCAGATTCCGTACACCTAGAAAAAACACAGTATTTTTATCCAATTTGCTGTGATAAGAAATAAAAATTAAATGTGAAAAACAAACAAGAATTAAGGAGACATAAGCTCTTGGGAGTTTGCCGTGGCACATTCTGCTCTAATTTGCAGCTTACAAACACGATTTCCAGGAACCCTCTGTTGCCCAAAATCCCAGAGTTGGAAATGTAGAAATGCTGCCGCCTTGTGGCCGTTTCCCACAAGAGCGGCTTTAAAACCACAGCTAACGGTCACTTAACATTCACAAGGACTCAGGACAGTAAAGGACAACTGCCCTCAAAAATTCACAAGTGGCAAAATTTTCAAGGAGATAGTATGAAGAGGTAAATTTTACTCATTATTTTTCTAAAAACAAAGAAAATGGATAAAAGCTCAACAACATAAATTTTTAAACTCATGCAAATCTAGCCTACAAAAAGATTTCAACACACACACGTCAACTACCATCAGCCAAAGGTCTACAAACAATAAATGCTGAAGGGGTTTTAGAGAACTGTGTACCCTCTAGCTGCTGGTGAGATGTAAAGTGGTAAGAGCCAATAGTGAGCACAGAAAGGAGCTGTGTTTAAAAGTAAAAATTGAGTTAGCATTCCATTCAGCAGGTCAACTGCTGAAACTCTCACCTGAAAATACCAGAGTCGAGAAGGCACAGGCTGCAACAGCTTCACTGCAGGATTTTTCACAATAGCCAAGACACGGAAGCAACCAAAATGTCCATCACTGGATGAATGGATAAAGAAGAAGTGGTCCATGTACATAATGGAATATTAGCCATGGAAAACAGTGAAACACTGCTCGTTGAGGCACCATTTATGAGCCTAGATATAATCTCAGAACATGCCGTAAGTCAGAAAGAAAAAGACATATAGTATGATATCACTTAAAGGCGTTATCTAACAACTGACAAAAATGATAGCATTTTCACAGAGAAAGAAACTCACAGACTTAGAAAACAAACTATTCTTATGTAAATGGAAAGGTGGGTGGTATGGAAAATTAAGATTAGGGTTACCATATGTGTACAAATACCTACTAAATACATTTATCAAAGAGAACGACCATATAGCAAGGGAGGTGAATGGAGCACTCTGCAATAATTTACATGGGAAGAGTATCTGCACATGAATATATTACATATGTGTGTGTGTGTGTGTGTGTGTATATATATATATATGTGTGTGTGTGTAATGTACAAATGAACCAGATTGTATACACGTAGGACAAACAATATTCTAAACATTACCTCGATTTAAAAAGACTAAAAAATCGAACAAGAAATAATGGAATATTAACTTACAGGTTTTTTCCTAGCACATTCCATTCTAATTTACAACCTGGGAACCTGACTTCCAGAAAGGCTGTGCTGCCCTAGAAACCAGTTTTGGGAATGGAGAAATGCTGCCGCCTTGTGGCCGTTTCCCCCAACAGCACCTTTAAAGCCAGTAGTAGTGGTCACTAAATATTCACACTCATTACAAGCCTGTAAATGTCACCTGTTCTCAAAAAAAATCCTGGGGTCAAAAATCGACGAAAAATTCAAAACAGGGCAGCCTTCCCAGAAGACCACTTCAAGTGGTTTATTGTACTCACAGTTTTTTTCTGTTTTTGTTTAACAGAAAGAAAACAAAGCATGGAAAAATGCTGAACATTAGGAATTATTAAAGACATGCAAATCCAAATGACAAAAACCTATCAGCTCACACCAGTCATAATGGCCATCAGCAAAAATTCTGCAAACAATAAATGCTGAAGGGGTTGTGGAGAAATGCGCACCCTCGTTTCTAATTGGGACATGGTAAAAACCAGTAATGAAAACACAAAGGAGGTGCCTTGATAAGGTAAATATTGAGCTACCATTCAATCAAGCATACCCACTGCTGGGCCTATCACCTGAGAGGATGAGAATCAAAAAGACACAGGGTGGCAATCCTGCACTCCAGCAATATTTACCACAGCCAACACTTGGAAGCAACAAAAATGTCTGTCAACAGAGGAAGGCACAAAGAAGAAGTGGTCCATGTACACAATGGAATATTACTCCAATAAAAAAAATATATAATTTCAATTTAGAAACCAAACGTAAGTAAGGAGACATCAGCTTTTGGGGGTTTGTCCGGGCACATTCCTCTCTAATATACAACTGAGGAACACCACTGGCAGGAAGGACTCTTTCCGTAATTCCCAGAATGGGGAAAGGAGAAATGCTGCCGCCCAATGGCCGATACCTGCAACAGCAGCTTTAAAACCTGTGCTAATGGTCACTTCATATGCACAAGTACTGGAGGGCTGTAAATGAAACCTGCCCTCAGAATGTCTTCAGGGAGGTAATGGCCAAAATATTTCAAAATGTGACACATACTTCAAGAAAACCATTTGAAGAGGTAAGCGCTACTCACAGCTTGAAAAAAAGAGGACATGCCTGAAAGTTCAATTGCAAGGGATTATGAGATGCATGCAAATCCAACCTCAAAGAGGTGTCAGCTCACACCTGTCAGAATAAACATCAGCAGAAAAACTACAAACAATAAATGCTGAACGGGTTGTGGACAAGGGCATACCCTCAAATTTAAGTGGAACATAACCTGGTAAGAGCCACTAATGAGAACAGAATGGAGACGCCTTTACAAGGTAAACATTTTGCTACCATATGATCCAACAGGCCCTCTCCTGGGCCTATAACCGAAGAAGACATAATTGAAAGACACAGGCAGGCAAACGTGCATTTCAGCAGTGTTACAATAACCAAGACATGGAAGCAACCAAAAAGTCCATCAACAGCTGAGTGGACAAAGAAAAACTGGTCCACGTACAGATGGAATATTAGCCAAGGAAAAAAATGACACAATGCCATTTGCATCACCATAGATGAGTCTAGAAGTAATCACACAACTTGTAGTAAGTCAGAAAGCGAAAGACACGTATCCTGTGATATCACTTATAGGTGTTACCTAAAAATTGATACCAGTGAAGATATTTCCACAGAGAAAGGCAATCACAGATTCATTAAACAAACTTATGGTTCACCAATGGAAAGGTGTGAGGATTAGATACATTAGGATGTCAGAGTTAACAGAGATATACAAACACAGGTGAAGTATATAATCACCAAAGACCTAAAGGATACCAAGAGAAGACTACTCAACATTGTGTCATAACCTAAAATGGGAAAAGGATCCAAAGAAGAAAAGAGATATGTATATGTGGAAAACAACCACATCTTGCACACCTAAAACAAGCAAAACATTGTAATCACACTTGCTGTGATAAACAATGAAAATTAAATGTAAAAAAAGAACAATATTTAGTGAGATATAAACATAAGGGGCTTTTTCCTGGCCCATTCCATTCTAATTTGCAACCTAGAACAGGACTTCCATTGAGGCTCTGTTTCCCTAGTAACCAGATTTGGTTAATGAGAACTGCTGCCGCCTTGTGGCCGTTTCACACAACAGCAGCTCTAACTGCAGCTGTAATGGTTACTTGACAGTCAAAATAATTGCAGGCCTGTAAATGACACCTGTCCTCAAAACAATCCTTCGGTCGTAAATCGAGCAAAAATCTCCAAAGACATCCATATTTCAAAACGACAATTTCAAGAGGCATATTTTATGCACATTTTATATTCTGTCTCTTTTTTTTTGTTATAGAAAAAGGCATGGAAAAACGCTCAACGTCAGGAATTAATAAAGCCATGCAAATCCAGTCTAGAAACACATTCACCTCACAGCCGTCAGAAGGATCATCAGCAAAGAAGTCTACATAGTATAAATGCTGAAGGGGTTTTAGAGAACTGTGTACCCTCTAGCTGCTGATGGGATGTAACCTGGTAACAGCCAGTACAGAGAACAAAATGGAGGTGTGTTTAAAGGTAAAACTTGAGCTACTCTGTGATCTGGTAGGCCCACTGATGGGCCTATCCGCTGAGTAGACCTGAATCAAAAAGACACAGGCTGGCAATCCTTCACTGCAGCAACATGTACCATCGCCAAGAGCTGGAAGAAACCAAAATATCCATCAACAGAAAAATGCACCAAGAAGAAGTGGTCCATGTACACAATGGAATATTAGCCATGGAAAAGCATGGAACAATGCTGTTGGCACCACCATAGAAGGATCTAGAGATACTCACCCTACCTGAAGTAAGAAAGAAAACGAAAGACAGATATCCTATTACATCACTTATAGGTGTTACCTAAAAATTGATACCCATGAAATAATTTCCAAGAGAAGGACACTCATAGACTCAGAAAACCAAATTATGTTTAACCAAGTGGAAAGGGGTAAGGAATGTATGAATTAGGATATGGGGGTTAACAGACATGTAGTAATACATATGAAATATATAATCACAAAATACCTATAGAATGCTAAAAGGTGTACTCAACACTCTGTAATAACCTACACGGGAAAGGATCCAAAGATGAATAGATCAATACATTGATATAATGAACCAGATTCCGTACACCTAGAAAAAACACAGTATTTTTATCCAATTTGCTGTGATAAGAAATAAAAATTAAATGTGAAAAACAAACAAGAATTAAGGAGACATAAGCTCTTGGGAGTTTGCCGTGGCACATTCTGCTCTAATTTGCAGCTTACAAACACGATTTCCAGGAACCCTCTGTTGCCCAAAATCCCAGAGTTGGAAATGTAGAAATGCTGCCGCCTTGTGGCCGTTTCCCACAAGAGCGGCTTTAAAACCACAGCTAACGGTCACTTAACATTCACAAGGACTCAGGACAGTAAAGGACAACTGCCCTCAAAAATTCACAAGTGGCAAAATTTTCAAGGAGATAGTATGAAGAGGTAAATTTTACTCATTATTTTTCTAAAAACAAAGAAAATGGATAAAAGCTCAACAACATAAATTTTTAAACTCATGCAAATCTAGCCTACAAAAAGATTTCAACACACACACGTCAACTACCATCAGCCAAAGGTCTACAAACAATAAATGCTGAAGGGGTTTTAGAGAACTGTGTACCCTCTAGCTGCTGGTGAGATGTAAAGTGGTAAGAGCCAATAGTGAGCACAGAAAGGAGCTGTGTTTAAAAGTAAAAATTGAGTTAGCATTCCATTCAGCAGGTCAACTGCTGAAACTCTCACCTGAAAATACCAGAGTCGAGAAGGCACAGGCTGCAACAGCTTCACTGCAGGATTTTTCACAATAGCCAAGACACGGAAGCAACCAAAATGTCCATCACTGGATGAATGGATAAAGAAGAAGTGGTCCATGTACATAATGGAATATTAGCCATGGAAAACAGTGAAACACTGCTCGTTGAGGCACCATTTATGAGCCTAGATATAATCTCAGAACATGCCGTAAGTCAGAAAGAAAAAGACATATAGTATGATATCACTTAAAGGCGTTATCTAACAACTGACAAAAATGATAGCATTTTCACAGAGAAAGAAACTCACAGACTTAGAAAACAAACTATTCTTATGTAAATGGAAAGGTGGGTGGTATGGAAAATTAAGATTAGGGTTACCATATGTGTACAAATACCTACTAAATACATTTATCAAAGAGAACGACCATATAGCAAGGGAGGTGAATGGAGCACTCTGCAATAATTTACATGGGAAGAGTATCTGCACATGAATATATTACATATGTGTGTGTGTGTGTGTGTGTGTATATATATATATGTGTGTGTGTGTAATGTACAAATGAACCAGATTGTATACACGTAGGACAAACAATATTCTAAACATTACCTCGATTTAAAAAGACTAAAAAATCGAACAAGAAATAATGGAATATTAACTTACAGGTTTTTTCCTAGCACATTCCATTCTAATTTACAACCTGGGAACCTGACTTCCAGAAAGGCTGTGCTGCCCTAGAAACCAGTTTTGGGAATGGAGAAATGCTGCCGCCTTGTGGCCGTTTCCCCCAACAGCACCTTTAAAGCCAGTAGTAGTGGTCACTAAATATTCACACTCATTACAAGCCTGTAAATGTCACCTGTTCTCAAAAAAAATCCTGGGGTCAAAAATCGACGAAAAATTCAAAACAGGGCAGCCTTCCCAGAAGACCACTTCAAGTGGTTTATTGTACTCACAGTTTTTTTCTGTTTTTGTTTAACAGAAAGAAAACAAAGCATGGAAAAATGCTGAACATTAGGAATTATTAAAGACATGCAAATCCAAATGACAAAAACCTATCAGCTCACACCAGTCATAATGGCCATCAGCAAAAATTCTGCAAACAATAAATGCTGAAGGGGTTGTGGAGAAATGCGCACCCTCGTTTCTAATTGGGACATGGTAAAAACCAGTAATGAAAACACAAAGGAGGTGCCTTGATAAGGTAAATATTGAGCTACCATTCAATCAAGCATACCCACTGCTGGGCCTATCACCTGAGAGGATGAGAATCAAAAAGACACAGGGTGGCAATCCTGCACTCCAGCAATATTTACCACAGCCAACACTTGGAAGCAACAAAAATGTCTGTCAACAGAGGAAGGCACAAAGAAGAAGTGGTCCATGTACACAATGGAATATTACTCCAATAAAAAAAATATATAATTTCAATTTAGAAACCAAACGTAAGTAAGGAGACATCAGCTTTTGGGGGTTTGTCCGGGCACATTCCTCTCTAATATACAACTGAGGAACACCACTGGCAGGAAGGACTCTTTCCGTAATTCCCAGAATGGGGAAAGGAGAAATGCTGCCGCCCAATGGCCGATACCTGCAACAGCAGCTTTAAAACCTGTGCTAATGGTCACTTCATATGCACAAGTACTGGAGGGCTGTAAATGAAACCTGCCCTCAGAATGTCTTCAGGGAGGTAATGGCCAAAATATTTCAAAATGTGACACATACTTCAAGAAAACCATTTGAAGAGGTAAGCGCTACTCACAGCTTGAAAAAAAGAGGACATGCCTGAAAGTTCAATTGCAAGGGATTATGAGATGCATGCAAATCCAACCTCAAAGAGGTGTCAGCTCACACCTGTCAGAATAAACATCAGCAGAAAAACTACAAACAATAAATGCTGAACGGGTTGTGGACAAGGGCATACCCTCAAATTTAAGTGGAACATAACCTGGTAAGAGCCACTAATGAGAACAGAATGGAGACGCCTTTACAAGGTAAACATTTTGCTACCATATGATCCAACAGGCCCTCTCCTGGGCCTATAACCGAAGAAGACATAATTGAAAGACACAGGCAGGCAAACGTGCATTTCAGCAGTGTTACAATAACCAAGACATGGAAGCAACCAAAAAGTCCATCAACAGCTGAGTGGACAAAGAAAAACTGGTCCACGTACAGATGGAATATTAGCCAAGGAAAAAAATGACACAATGCCATTTGCATCACCATAGATGAGTCTAGAAGTAATCACACAACTTGTAGTAAGTCAGAAAGCGAAAGACACGTATCCTGTGATATCACTTATAGGTGTTACCTAAAAATTGATACCAGTGAAGATATTTCCACAGAGAAAGGCAATCACAGATTCATTAAACAAACTTATGGTTCACCAATGGAAAGGTGTGAGGATTAGATACATTAGGATGTCAGAGTTAACAGAGATATACAAACACAGGTGAAGTATATAATCACCAAAGACCTAAAGGATACCAAGAGAAGACTACTCAACATTGTGTCATAACCTAAAATGGGAAAAGGATCCAAAGAAGAAAAGAGATATGTATATGTGGAAAACAACCACATCTTGCACACCTAAAACAAGCAAAACATTGTAATCACACTTGCTGTGATAAACAATGAAAATTAAATGTAAAAAAAGAACAATATTTAGTGAGATATAAACATAAGGGGCTTTTTCCTGGCCCATTCCATTCTAATTTGCAACCTAGAACAGGACTTCCATTGAGGCTCTGTTTCCCTAGTAACCAGATTTGGTTAATGAGAACTGCTGCCGCCTTGTGGCCGTTTCACACAACAGCAGCTCTAACTGCAGCTGTAATGGTTACTTGACAGTCAAAATAATTGCAGGCCTGTAAATGACACCTGTCCTCAAAACAATCCTTCGGTCGTAAATCGAGCAAAAATCTCCAAAGACATCCATATTTCAAAACGACAATTTCAAGAGGCATATTTTATGCACATTTTATATTCTGTCTCTTTTTTTTTGTTATAGAAAAAGGCATGGAAAAACGCTCAACGTCAGGAATTAATAAAGCCATGCAAATCCAGTCTAGAAACACATTCACCTCACAGCCGTCAGAAGGATCATCAGCAAAGAAGTCTACATAGTATAAATGCTGAAGGGGTTTTAGAGAACTGTGTACCCTCTAGCTGCTGATGGGATGTAACCTGGTAACAGCCAGTACAGAGAACAAAATGGAGGTGTGTTTAAAGGTAAAACTTGAGCTACTCTGTGATCTGGTAGGCCCACTGATGGGCCTATCCGCTGAGTAGACCTGAATCAAAAAGACACAGGCTGGCAATCCTTCACTGCAGCAACATGTACCATCGCCAAGAGCTGGAAGAAACCAAAATATCCATCAACAGAAAAATGCACCAAGAAGAAGTGGTCCATGTACACAATGGAATATTAGCCATGGAAAAGCATGGAACAATGCTGTTGGCACCACCATAGAAGGATCTAGAGATACTCACCCTACCTGAAGTAAGAAAGAAAACGAAAGACAGATATCCTATTACATCACTTATAGGTGTTACCTAAAAATTGATACCCATGAAATAATTTCCAAGAGAAGGACACTCATAGACTCAGAAAACCAAATTATGTTTAACCAAGTGGAAAGGGGTAAGGAATGTATGAATTAGGATATGGGGGTTAACAGACATGTAGTAATACATATGAAATATATAATCACAAAATACCTATAGAATGCTAAAAGGTGTACTCAACACTCTGTAATAACCTACACGGGAAAGGATCCAAAGATGAATAGATCAATACATTGATATAATGAACCAGATTCCGTACACCTAGAAAAAACACAGTATTTTTATCCAATTTGCTGTGATAAGAAATAAAAATTAAATGTGAAAAACAAACAAGAATTAAGGAGACATAAGCTCTTGGGAGTTTGCCGTGGCACATTCTGCTCTAATTTGCAGCTTACAAACACGATTTCCAGGAACCCTCTGTTGCCCAAAATCCCAGAGTTGGAAATGTAGAAATGCTGCCGCCTTGTGGCCGTTTCCCACAAGAGCGGCTTTAAAACCACAGCTAACGGTCACTTAACATTCACAAGGACTCAGGACAGTAAAGGACAACTGCCCTCAAAAATTCACAAGTGGCAAAATTTTCAAGGAGATAGTATGAAGAGGTAAATTTTACTCATTATTTTTCTAAAAACAAAGAAAATGGATAAAAGCTCAACAACATAAATTTTTAAACTCATGCAAATCTAGCCTACAAAAAGATTTCAACACACACACGTCAACTACCATCAGCCAAAGGTCTACAAACAATAAATGCTGAAGGGGTTTTAGAGAACTGTGTACCCTCTAGCTGCTGGTGAGATGTAAAGTGGTAAGAGCCAATAGTGAGCACAGAAAGGAGCTGTGTTTAAAAGTAAAAATTGAGTTAGCATTCCATTCAGCAGGTCAACTGCTGAAACTCTCACCTGAAAATACCAGAGTCGAGAAGGCACAGGCTGCAACAGCTTCACTGCAGGATTTTTCACAATAGCCAAGACACGGAAGCAACCAAAATGTCCATCACTGGATGAATGGATAAAGAAGAAGTGGTCCATGTACATAATGGAATATTAGCCATGGAAAACAGTGAAACACTGCTCGTTGAGGCACCATTTATGAGCCTAGATATAATCTCAGAACATGCCGTAAGTCAGAAAGAAAAAGACATATAGTATGATATCACTTAAAGGCGTTATCTAACAACTGACAAAAATGATAGCATTTTCACAGAGAAAGAAACTCACAGACTTAGAAAACAAACTATTCTTATGTAAATGGAAAGGTGGGTGGTATGGAAAATTAAGATTAGGGTTACCATATGTGTACAAATACCTACTAAATACATTTATCAAAGAGAACGACCATATAGCAAGGGAGGTCAATGGAGCACTCTGCAATAATTTACATGGGAAGAGTATCTGCACATGAATATATTACATATGTGTGTGTGTGTGTGTGTGTGTATATATATATGTGTGTGTGTGTAATGTACAAATGAACCAGATTGTATACACGTAGGACAAACAATATTCTAAACATTACCTCGATTTAAAAAGACTAAAAAATCGAACAAGAAATAATGGAATATTAACTTACAGGTTTTTTCCTAGCACATTCCATTCTAATTTACAACCTGGGAACCTGACTTCCAGAAAGGCTGTGCTGCCCTAGAAACCAGTTTTGGGAATGGAGAAATGCTGCCGCCTTGTGGCCGTTTCCCCCAACAGCACCTTTAAAGCCAGTAGTAGTGGTCACTAAATATTCACACTCATTACAAGCCTGTAAATGTCACCTGTTCTCAAAAAAAATCCTGGGGTCAAAAATCGACGAAAAATTCAAAACAGGGCAGCCTTCCCAGAAGACCACTTCAAGTGGTTTATTGTACTCACAGTTTTTTTCTGTTTTTGTTTAACAGAAAGAAAACAAAGCATGGAAAAATGCTGAACATTAGGAATTATTAAAGACATGCAAATCCAAATGACAAAAACCTATCAGCTCACACCAGTCATAATGGCCATCAGCAAAAATTCTGCAAACAATAAATGCTGAAGGGGTTGTGGAGAAATGCGCACCCTCGTTTCTAATTGGGACATGGTAAAAACCAGTAATGAAAACACAAAGGAGGTGCCTTGATAAGGTAAATATTGAGCTACCATTCAATCAAGCATACCCACTGCTGGGCCTATCACCTGAGAGGATGAGAATCAAAAAGACACAGGGTGGCAATCCTGCACTCCAGCAATATTTACCACAGCCAACACTTGGAAGCAACAAAAATGTCTGTCAACAGAGGAAGGCACAAAGAAGAAGTGGTCCATGTACACAATGGAATATTACTCCAATAAAAAAAATATATAATTTCAATTTAGAAACCAAACGTAAGTAAGGAGACATCAGCTTTTGGGGGTTTGTCCGGGCACATTCCTCTCTAATATACAACTGAGGAACACCACTGGCAGGAAGGACTCTTTCCGTAATTCCCAGAATGGGGAAAGGAGAAATGCTGCCGCCCAATGGCCGATACCTGCAACAGCAGCTTTAAAACCTGTGCTAATGGTCACTTCATATGCACAAGTACTGGAGGGCTGTAAATGAAACCTGCCCTCAGAATGTCTTCAGGGAGGTAATGGCCAAAATATTTCAAAATGTGACACATACTTCAAGAAAACCATTTGAAGAGGTAAGCGCTACTCACAGCTTGAAAAAAAGAGGACATGCCTGAAAGTTCAATTGCAAGGGATTATGAGATGCATGCAAATCCAACCTCAAAGAGGTGTCAGCTCACACCTGTCAGAATAAACATCAGCAGAAAAACTACAAACAATAAATGCTGAACGGGTTGTGGACAAGGGCATACCCTCAAATTTAAGTGGAACATAACCTGGTAAGAGCCACTAATGAGAACAGAATGGAGACGCCTTTACAAGGTAAACATTTTGCTACCATATGATCCAACAGGCCCTCTCCTGGGCCTATAACCGAAGAAGACATAATTGAAAGACACAGGCAGGCAAACGTGCATTTCAGCAGTGTTACAATAACCAAGACATGGAAGCAACCAAAAAGTCCATCAACAGCTGAGTGGACAAAGAAAAACTGGTCCACGTACAGATGGAATATTAGCCAAGGAAAAAAATGACACAATGCCATTTGCATCACCATAGATGAGTCTAGAAGTAATCACACAACTTGTAGTAAGTCAGAAAGCGAAAGACACGTATCCTGTGATATCACTTATAGGTGTTACCTAAAAATTGATACCAGTGAAGATATTTCCACAGAGAAAGGCAATCACAGATTCATTAAACAAACTTATGGTTCACCAATGGAAAGGTGTGAGGATTAGATACATTAGGATGTCAGAGTTAACAGAGATATACAAACACAGGTGAAGTATATAATCACCAAAGACCTAAAGGATACCAAGAGAAGACTACTCAACATTGTGTCATAACCTAAAATGGGAAAAGGATCCAAAGAAGAAAAGAGATATGTATATGTGGAAAACAACCACATCTTGCACACCTAAAACAAGCAAAACATTGTAATCACACTTGCTGTGATAAACAATGAAAATTAAATGTAAAAAAAGAACAATATTTAGTGAGATATAAACATAAGGGGCTTTTTCCTGGCCCATTCCATTCTAATTTGCAACCTAGAACAGGACTTCCATTGAGGCTCTGTTTCCCTAGTAACCAGATTTGGTTAATGAGAACTGCTGCCGCCTTGTGGCCGTTTCACACAACAGCAGCTCTAACTGCAGCTGTAATGGTTACTTGACAGTCAAAATAATTGCAGGCCTGTAAATGACACCTGTCCTCAAAACAATCCTTCGGTCGTAAATCGAGCAAAAATCTCCAAAGACATCCATATTTCAAAACGACAATTTCAAGAGGCATATTTTATGCACATTTTATATTCTGTCTCTTTTTTTTTGTTATAGAAAAAGGCATGGAAAAACGCTCAACGTCAGGAATTAATAAAGCCATGCAAATCCAGTCTAGAAACACATTCACCTCACAGCCGTCAGAAGGATCATCAGCAAAGAAGTCTACATAGTATAAATGCTGAAGGGGTTTTAGAGAACTGTGTACCCTCTAGCTGCTGATGGGATGTAACCTGGTAACAGCCAGTACAGAGAACAAAATGGAGGTGTGTTTAAAGGTAAAACTTGAGCTACTCTGTGATCTGGTAGGCCCACTGATGGGCCTATCCGCTGAGTAGACCTGAATCAAAAAGACACAGGCTGGCAATCCTTCACTGCAGCAACATGTACCATCGCCAAGAGCTGGAAGAAACCAAAATATCCATCAACAGAAAAATGCACCAAGAAGAAGTGGTCCATGTACACAATGGAATATTAGCCATGGAAAAGCATGGAACAATGCTGTTGGCACCACCATAGAAGGATCTAGAGATACTCACCCTACCTGAAGTAAGAAAGAAAACGAAAGACAGATATCCTATTACATCACTTATAGGTGTTACCTAAAAATTGATACCCATGAAATAATTTCCAAGAGAAGGACACTCATAGACTCAGAAAACCAAATTATGTTTAACCAAGTGGAAAGGGGTAAGGAATGTATGAATTAGGATATGGGGGTTAACAGACATGTAGTAATACATATGAAATATATAATCACAAAATACCTATAGAATGCTAAAAGGTGTACTCAACACTCTGTAATAACCTACACGGGAAAGGATCCAAAGATGAATAGATCAATACATTGATATAATGAACCAGATTCCGTACACCTAGAAAAAACACAGTATTTTTATCCAATTTGCTGTGATAAGAAATAAAAATTAAATGTGAAAAACAAACAAGAATTAAGGAGACATAAGCTCTTGGGAGTTTGCCGTGGCACATTCTGCTCTAATTTGCAGCTTACAAACACGATTTCCAGGAACCCTCTGTTGCCCAAAATCCCAGAGTTGGAAATGTAGAAATGCTGCCGCCTTGTGGCCGTTTCCCACAAGAGCGGCTTTAAAACCACAGCTAACGGTCACTTAACATTCACAAGGACTCAGGACAGTAAAGGACAACTGCCCTCAAAAATTCACAAGTGGCAAAATTTTCAAGGAGATAGTATGAAGAGGTAAATTTTACTCATTATTTTTCTAAAAACAAAGAAAATGGATAAAAGCTCAACAACATAAATTTTTAAACTCATGCAAATCTAGCCTACAAAAAGATTTCAACACACACACGTCAACTACCATCAGCCAAAGGTCTACAAACAATAAATGCTGAAGGGGTTTTAGAGAACTGTGTACCCTCTAGCTGCTGGTGAGATGTAAAGTGGTAAGAGCCAATAGTGAGCACAGAAAGGAGCTGTGTTTAAAAGTAAAAATTGAGTTAGCATTCCATTCAGCAGGTCAACTGCTGAAACTCTCACCTGAAAATACCAGAGTCGAGAAGGCACAGGCTGCAACAGCTTCACTGCAGGATTTTTCACAATAGCCAAGACACGGAAGCAACCAAAATGTCCATCACTGGATGAATGGATAAAGAAGAAGTGGTCCATGTACATAATGGAATATTAGCCATGGAAAACAGTGAAACACTGCTCGTTGAGGCACCATTTATGAGCCTAGATATAATCTCAGAACATGCCGTAAGTCAGAAAGAAAAAGACATATAGTATGATATCACTTAAAGGCGTTATCTAACAACTGACAAAAATGATAGCATTTTCACAGAGAAAGAAACTCACAGACTTAGAAAACAAACTATTCTTATGTAAATGGAAAGGTGGGTGGTATGGAAAATTAAGATTAGGGTTACCATATGTGTACAAATACCTACTAAATACATTTATCAAAGAGAACGACCATATAGCAAGGGAGGTGAATGGAGCACTCTGCAATAATTTACATGGGAAGAGTATCTGCACATGAATATATTACATATGTGTGTGTGTGTGTGTGTGTGTATATATATATATGTGTGTGTGTGTAATGTACAAATGAACCAGATTGTATACACGTAGGACAAACAATATTCTAAACATTACCTCGATTTAAAAAGACTAAAAAATCGAACAAGAAATAATGGAATATTAACTTACAGGTTTTTTCCTAGCACATTCCATTCTAATTTACAACCTGGGAACCTGACTTCCAGAAAGGCTGTGCTGCCCTAGAAACCAGTTTTGGGAATGGAGAAATGCTGCCGCCTTGTGGCCGTTTCCCCCAACAGCACCTTTAAAGCCAGTAGTAGTGGTCACTAAATATTCACACTCATTACAAGCCTGTAAATGTCACCTGTTCTCAAAAAAAATCCTGGGGTCAAAAATCGACGAAAAATTCAAAACAGGGCAGCCTTCCCAGAAGACCACTTCAAGTGGTTTATTGTACTCACAGTTTTTTTCTGTTTTTGTTTAACAGAAAGAAAACAAAGCATGGAAAAATGCTGAACATTAGGAATTATTAAAGACATGCAAATCCAAATGACAAAAACCTATCAGCTCACACCAGTCATAATGGCCATCAGCAAAAACTCTGCAAACAATAAATGCTGAAGGGGTTGTGGAGAAATGCGCACCCTCGTTTCTAATTGGGACATGGTAAAAACCAGTAATGAAAACACAAAGGAGGTGCCTTGATAAGGTAAATATTGAGCTACCATTCAATCAAGCATACCCACTGCTGGGCCTATCACCTGAGAGGATGAGAATCAAAAAGACACAGGGTGGCAATCCTGCACTCCAGCAATATTTACCACAGCCAACACTTGGAAGCAACAAAAATGTCTGTCAACAGAGGAAGGCACAAAGAAGAAGTGGTCCATGTACACAATGGAATATTACTCCAATAAAAAAAATATATAATTTCAATTTAGAAACCAAACGTAAGTAAGGAGACATCAGCTTTTGGGGGTTTGTCCGGGCACATTCCTCTCTAATATACAACTGAGGAACACCACTGGCAGGAAGGACTCTTTCCGTAATTCCCAGAATGGGGAAAGGAGAAATGCTGCCGCCCAATGGCCGATACCTGCAACAGCAGCTTTAAAACCTGTGCTAATGGTCACTTCATATGCACAAGTACTGGAGGGCTGTAAATGAAACCTGCCCTCAGAATGTCTTCAGGGAGGTAATGGCCAAAATATTTCAAAATGTGACACATACTTCAAGAAAACCATTTGAAGAGGTAAGCGCTACTCACAGCTTGAAAAAAAGAGGACATGCCTGAAAGTTCAATTGCAAGGGATTATGAGATGCATGCAAATCCAACCTCAAAGAGGTGTCAGCTCACACCTGTCAGAATAAACATCAGCAGAAAAACTACAAACAATAAATGCTGAACGGGTTGTGGACAAGGGCATACCCTCAAATTTAAGTGGAACATAACCTGGTAAGAGCCACTAATGAGAACAGAATGGAGACGCCTTTACAAGGTAAACATTTTGCTACCATATGATCCAACAGGCCCTCTCCTGGGCCTATAACCGAAGAAGACATAATTGAAAGACACAGGCAGGCAAACGTGCATTTCAGCAGTGTTACAATAACCAAGACATGGAAGCAACCAAAAAGTCCATCAACAGCTGAGTGGACAAAGAAAAACTGGTCCACGTACAGATGGAATATTAGCCAAGGAAAAAAATGACACAATGCCATTTGCATCACCATAGATGAGTCTAGAAGTAATCACACAACTTGTAGTAAGTCAGAAAGCGAAAGACACGTATCCTGTGATATCACTTATAGGTGTTACCTAAAAATTGATACCAGTGAAGATATTTCCACAGAGAAAGGCAATCACAGATTCATTAAACAAACTTATGGTTCACCAATGGAAAGGTGTGAGGATTAGATACATTAGGATGTCAGAGTTAACAGAGATATACAAACACAGGTGAAGTATATAATCACCAAAGACCTAAAGGATACCAAGAGAAGACTACTCAACATTGTGTCATAACCTAAAATGGGAAAAGGATCCAAAGAAGAAAAGAGATATGTATATGTGGAAAACAACCACATCTTGCACACCTAAAACAAGCAAAACATTGTAATCACACTTGCTGTGATAAACAATGAAAATTAAATGTAAAAAAAGAACAATATTTAGTGAGATATAAACATAAGGGGCTTTTTCCTGGCCCATTCCATTCTAATTTGCAACCTAGAACAGGACTTCCATTGAGGCTCTGTTTCCCTAGTAACCAGATTTGGTTAATGAGAACTGCTGCCGCCTTGTGGCCGTTTCACACAACAGCAGCTCTAACTGCAGCTGTAATGGTTACTTGACAGTCAAAATAATTGCAGGCCTGTAAATGACACCTGTCCTCAAAACAATCCTTCGGTCGTAAATCGAGCAAAAATCTCCAAAGACATCCATATTTCAAAACGACAATTTCAAGAGGCATATTTTATGCACATTTTATATTCTGTCTCTTTTTTTTTGTTATAGAAAAAGGCATGGAAAAACGCTCAACGTCAGGAATTAATAAAGCCATGCAAATCCAGTCTAGAAACACATTCACCTCACAGCCGTCAGAAGGATCATCAGCAAAGAAGTCTACATAGTATAAATGCTGAAGGGGTTTTAGAGAACTGTGTACCCTCTAGCTGCTGATGGGATGTAACCTGGTAACAGCCAGTACAGAGAACAAAATGGAGGTGTGTTTAAAGGTAAAACTTGAGCTACTCTGTGATCTGGTAGGCCCACTGATGGGCCTATCCGCTGAGTAGACCTGAATCAAAAAGACACAGGCTGGCAATCCTTCAATGCAGCAACATGTACCATCGCCAAGAGCTGGAAGAAACCAAAATATCCATCAACAGAAAAATGCACCAAGAAGAAGTGGTCCATGTACACAATGGAATATTAGCCATGGAAAAGCATGGAACAATGCTGTTGGCACCACCATAGAAGGATCTAGAGATACTCACCCTACCTGAAGTAAGAAAGAAAACGAAAGACAGATATCCTATTACATCACTTATAGGTGTTACCTAAAAATTGATACCCATGAAATAATTTCCAAGAGAAGGACACTCATAGACTCAGAAAACCAAATTATGTTTAACCAAGTGGAAAGGGGTAAGGAATGTATGAATTAGGATATGGGGGTTAACAGACATGTAGTAATACATATGAAATATATAATCACAAAATACCTATAGAATGCTAAAAGGTGTACTCAACACTCTGTAATAACCTACACGGGAAAGGATCCAAAGATGAATAGATCAATACATTGATATAATGAACCAGATTCCGTACACCTAGAAAAAACACAGTATTTTTATCCAATTTGCTGTGATAAGAAATAAAAATTAAATGTGAAAAACAAACAAGAATTAAGGAGACATAAGCTCTTGGGAGTTTGCCGTGGCACATTCTGCTCTAATTTGCAGCTTACAAACACGATTTCCAGGAACCCTCTGTTGCCCAAAATCCCAGAGTTGGAAATGTAGAAATGCTGCCGCCTTGTGGCCGTTTCCCACAAGAGCGGCTTTAAAACCACAGCTAACGGTCACTTAACATTCACAAGGACTCAGGACAGTAAAGGACAACTGCCCTCAAAAATTCACAAGTGGCAAAATTTTCAAGGAGATAGTATGAAGAGGTAAATTTTACTCATTATTTTTCTAAAAACAAAGAAAATGGATAAAAGCTCAACAACATAAATTTTTAAACTCATGCAAATCTAGCCTACAAAAAGATTTCAACACACACACGTCAACTACCATCAGCCAAAGGTCTACAAACAATAAATGCTGAAGGGGTTTTAGAGAACTGTGTACCCTCTAGCTGCTGGTGAGATGTAAAGTGGTAAGAGCCAATAGTGAGCACAGAAAGGAGCTGTGTTTAAAAGTAAAAATTGAGTTAGCATTCCATTCAGCAGGTCAACTGCTGAAACTCTCACCTGAAAATACCAGAGTCGAGAAGGCACAGGCTGCAACAGCTTCACTGCAGGATTTTTCACAATAGCCAAGACACGGAAGCAACCAAAATGTCCATCACTGGATGAATGGATAAAGAAGAAGTGGTCCATGTACATAATGGAATATTAGCCATGGAAAACAGTGAAACACTGCTCGTTGAGGCACCATTTATGAGCCTAGATATAATCTCAGAACATGCCGTAAGTCAGAAAGAAAAAGACATATAGTATGATATCACTTAAAGGCGTTATCTAACAACTGACAAAAATGATAGCATTTTCACAGAGAAAGAAACTCACAGACTTAGAAAACAAACTATTCTTATGTAAATGGAAAGGTGGGTGGTATGGAAAATTAAGATTAGGGTTACCATATGTGTACAAATACCTACTAAATACATTTATCAAAGAGAACGACCATATAGCAAGGGAGGTGAATGGAGCACTCTGCAATAATTTACATGGGAAGAGTATCTGCACATGAATATATTACATATGTGTGTGTGTGTGTGTGTGTGTATATATATATATGTGTGTGTGTGTAATGTACAAATGAACCAGATTGTATACACGTAGGACAAACAATATTCTAAACATTACCTCGATTTAAAAAGACTAAAAAATCGAACAAGAAATAATGGAATATTAACTTACAGGTTTTTTCCTAGCACATTCCATTCTAATTTACAACCTGGGAACCTGACTTCCAGAAAGGCTGTGCTGCCCTAGAAACCAGTTTTGGGAATGGAGAAATGCTGCCGCCTTGTGGCCGTTTCCCCCAACAGCACCTTTAAAGCCAGTAGTAGTGGTCACTAAATATTCACACTCATTACAAGCCTGTAAATGTCACCTGTTCTCAAAAAAAATCCTGGGGTCAAAAATCGACGAAAAATTCAAAACAGGGCAGCCTTCCCAGAAGACCACTTCAAGTGGTTTATTGTACTCACAGTTTTTTTCTGTTTTTGTTTAACAGAAAGAAAACAAAGCGTGGAAAAATGCTGAACATTAGGAATTATTAAAGACATGCAAATCCAAATGACAAAAACCTATCAGCTCACACCAGTCATAATGGCCATCAGCAAAAATTCTGCAAACAATAAATGCTGAAGGGGTTGTGGAGAAATGCGCACCCTCGTTTCTAATTGGGACATGGTAAAAACCAGTAATGAAAACACAAAGGAGGTGCCTTGATAAGGTAAATATTGAGCTACCATTCAATCAAGCATACCCACTGCTGGGCCTATCACCTGAGAGGATGAGAATCAAAAAGACACAGGGTGGCAATCCTGCACTCCAGCAATATTTACCACAGCCAACACTTGGAAGCAACAAAAATGTCTGTCAACAGAGGAAGGCACAAAGAAGAAGTGGTCCATGTACACAATGGAATATTACTCCAATAAAAAAAATATATAATTTCAATTTAGAAACCAAACGTAAGTAAGGAGACATCAGCTTTTGGGGGTTTGTCCGGGCACATTCCTCTCTAATATACAACTGAGGAACACCACTGGCAGGAAGGACTCTTTCCGTAATTCCCAGAATGGGGAAAGGAGAAATGCTGCCGCCCAATGGCCGATACCTGCAACAGCAGCTTTAAAACCTGTGCTAATGGTCACTTCATATGCACAAGTACTGGAGGGCTGTAAATGAAACCTGCCCTCAGAATGTCTTCAGGGAGGTAATGGCCAAAATATTTCAAAATGTGACACATACTTCAAGAAAACCATTTGAAGAGGTAAGCGCTACTCACAGCTTGAAAAAAAGAGGACATGCCTGAAAGTTCAATTGCAAGGGATTATGAGATGCATGCAAATCCAACCTCAAAGAGGTGTCAGCTCACACCTGTCAGAATAAACATCAGCAGAAAAACTACAAACAATAAATGCTGAACGGGTTGTGGACAAGGGCATACCCTCAAATTTAAGTGGAACATAACCTGGTAAGAGCCACTAATGAGAACAGAATGGAGACGCCTTTACAAGGTAAACATTTTGCTACCATATGATCCAACAGGCCCTCTCCTGGGCCTATAACCGAAGAAGACATAATTGAAAGACACAGGCAGGCAAACGTGCATTTCAGCAGTGTTACAATAACCAAGACATGGAAGCAACCAAAAAGTCCATCAACAGCTGAGTGGACAAAGAAAAACTGGTCCACGTACAGATGGAATATTAGCCAAGGAAAAAAATGACACAATGCCATTTGCATCACCATAGATGAGTCTAGAAGTAATCACACAACTTGTAGTAAGTCAGAAAGCGAAAGACACGTATCCTGTGATATCACTTATAGGTGTTACCTAAAAATTGATACCAGTGAAGATATTTCCACAGAGAAAGGCAATCACAGATTCATTAAACAAACTTATGGTTCACCAATGGAAAGGTGTGAGGATTAGATACATTAGGATGTCAGAGTTAACAGAGATATACAAACACAGGTGAAGTATATAATCACCAAAGACCTAAAGGATACCAAGAGAAGACTACTCAACATTGTGTCATAACCTAAAATGGGAAAAGGATCCAAAGAAGAAAAGAGATATGTATATGTGGAAAACAACCACATCTTGCACACCTAAAACAAGCAAAACATTGTAATCACACTTGCTGTGATAAACAATGAAAATTAAATGTAAAAAAAGAACAATATTTAGTGAGATATAAACATAAGGGGCTTTTTCCTGGCCCATTCCATTCTAATTTGCAACCTAGAACAGGACTTCCATTGAGGCTCTGTTTCCCTAGTAACCAGATTTGGTTAATGAGAACTGCTGCCGCCTTGTGGCCGTTTCACACAACAGCAGCTCTAACTGCAGCTGTAATGGTTACTTGACAGTCAAAATAATTGCAGGCCTGTAAATGACACCTGTCCTCAAAACAATCCTTCGGTCGTAAATCGAGCAAAAATCTCCAAAGACATCCATATTTCAAAACGACAATTTCAAGAGGCATATTTTATGCACATTTTATATTCTGTCTCTTTTTTTTTGTTATAGAAAAAGGCATGGAAAAACGCTCAACGTCAGGAATTAATAAAGCCATGCAAATCCAGTCTAGAAACACATTCACCTCACAGCCGTCAGAAGGATCATCAGCAAAGAAGTCTACATAGTATAAATGCTGAAGGGGTTTTAGAGAACTGTGTACCCTCTAGCTGCTGATGGGATGTAACCTGGTAACAGCCAGTACAGAGAACAAAATGGAGGTGTGTTTAAAGGTAAAACTTGAGCTACTCTGTGATCTGGTAGGCCCACTGATGGGCCTATCCGCTGAGTAGACCTGAATCAAAAAGACACAGGCTGGCAATCCTTCACTGCAGCAACATGTACCATCGCCAAGAGCTGGAAGAAACCAAAATATCCATCAACAGAAAAATGCACCAAGAAGAAGTGGTCCATGTACACAATGGAATATTAGCCATGGAAAAGCATGGAACAATGCTGTTGGCACCACCATAGAAGGATCTAGAGATACTCACCCTACCTGAAGTAAGAAAGAAAACGAAAGACAGATATCCTATTACATCACTTATAGGTGTTACCTAAAAATTGATACCCATGAAATAATTTCCAAGAGAAGGACACTCATAGACTCAGAAAACCAAATTATGTTTAACCAAGTGGAAAGGGGTAAGGAATGTATGAATTAGGATATGGGGGTTAACAGACATGTAGTAATACATATGAAATATATAATCACAAAATACCTATAGAATGCTAAAAGGTGTACTCAACACTCTGTAATAACCTACACGGGAAAGGATCCAAAGATGAATAGATCAATACATTGATATAATGAACCAGATTCCGTACACCTAGAAAAAACACAGTATTTTTATCCAATTTGCTGTGATAAGAAATAAAAATTAAATGTGAAAAACAAACAAGAATTAAGGAGACATAAGCTCTTGGGAGTTTGCCGTGGCACATTCTGCTCTAATTTGCAGCTTACAAACACGATTTCCAGGAACCCTCTGTTGCCCAAAATCCCAGAGTTGGAAATGTAGAAATGCTGCCGCCTTGTGGCCGTTTCCCACAAGAGCGGCTTTAAAACCACAGCTAACGGTCACTTAACATTCACAAGGACTCAGGACAGTAAAGGACAACTGCCCTCAAAAATTCACAAGTGGCAAAATTTTCAAGGAGATAGTATGAAGAGGTAAATTTTACTCATTATTTTTCTAAAAACAAAGAAAATGGATAAAAGCTCAACAACATAAATTTTTAAACTCATGCAAATCTAGCCTACAAAAAGATTTCAACACACACACGTCAACTACCATCAGCCAAAGGTCTACAAACAATAAATGCTGAAGGGGTTTTAGAGAACTGTGTACCCTCTAGCTGCTGGTGAGATGTAAAGTGGTAAGAGCCAATAGTGAGCACAGAAAGGAGCTGTGTTTAAAAGTAAAAATTGAGTTAGCATTCCATTCAGCAGGTCAACTGCTGAAACTCTCACCTGAAAATACCAGAGTCGAGAAGGCACAGGCTGCAACAGCTTCACTGCAGGATTTTTCACAATAGCCAAGACACGGAAGCAACCAAAATGTCCATCACTGGATGAATGGATAAAGAAGAAGTGGTCCATGTACATAATGGAATATTAGCCATGGAAAACAGTGAAACACTGCTCGTTGAGGCACCATTTATGAGCCTAGATATAATCTCAGAACATGCCGTAAGTCAGAAAGAAAAAGACATATAGTATGATATCACTTAAAGGCGTTATCTAACAACTGACAAAAATGATAGCATTTTCACAGAGAAAGAAACTCACAGACTTAGAAAACAAACTATTCTTATGTAAATGGAAAGGTGGGTGGTATGGAAAATTAAGATTAGGGTTACCATATGTGTACAAATACCTACTAAATACATTTATCAAAGAGAACGACCATATAGCAAGAGAGGTCAATGGAGCACTCTGCAATAATTTACATGGGAAGAGTATCTGCACATGAATATATTACATATGTGTGTGTGTGTGTGTGTGTGTATATATATATATGTGTGTGTGTGTAATGTACAAATGAACCAGATTGTATACACGTAGGACAAACAATATTCTAAACATTACCTCGATTTAAAAAGACTAAAAAATCGAACAAGAAATAATGGAATATTAACTTACAGGATTTTTCCTAGCACATTCCATTCTAATTTACAACCTGGGAACCTGACTTCCAGAAAGGCTGTGCTGCCCTAGAAACCAGTTTTGGGAATGGAGAAATGCTGCCGCCTTGTGGCCGTTTCCCCCAACAGCACCTTTAAAGCCAGTAGTAGTGGTCACTAAATATTCACACTCATTACAAGCCTGTAAATGTCACCTGTTCTCAAAAAAAATCCTGGGGTCAAAAATCGACGAAAAATTCAAAACAGGGCAGCCTTCCCAGAAGACCACTTCAAGTGGTTTATTGTACTCACAGTTTTTTTCTGTTTTTGTTTAACAGAAAGAAAACAAAGCATGGAAAAATGCTGAACATTAGGAATTATTAAAGACATGCAAATCCAAATGACAAAAACCTATCAGCTCACACCAGTCATAATGGCCATCAGCAAAAATTCTGCAAACAATAAATGCTGAAGGGGTTGTGGAGAAATGCGCACCCTCGTTTCTAATTGGGACATGGTAAAAACCAGTAATGAAAACACAAAGGAGGTGCCTTGATAAGGTAAATATTGAGCTACCATTCAATCAAGCATACCCACTGCTGGGCCTATCACCTGAGAGGATGAGAATCAAAAAGACACAGGGTGGCAATCCTGCACTCCAGCAATATTTACCACAGCCAACACTTGGAAGCAACAAAAATGTCTGTCAACAGAGGAAGGCACAAAGAAGAAGTGGTCCATGTACACAATGGAATATTACTCCAATAAAAAAAATATATAATTTCAATTTAGAAACCAAACGTAAGTAAGGAGACATCAGCTTTTGGGGGTTTGTCCGGGCACATTCCTCTCTAATATACAACTGAGGAACACCACTGGCAGGAAGGACTCTTTCCGTAATTCCCAGAATGGGGAAAGGAGAAATGCTGCTGCCCAATGGCCGATACCTGCAACAGCAGCTTTAAAACCTGTGCTAATGGTCACTTCATATGCACAAGTACTGGAGGGCTGTAAATGAAACCTGCCCTCAGAATGTCTTCAGGGAGGTAATGGCCAAAATATTTCAAAATGTGACACATACTTCAAGAAAACCATTTGAAGAGGTAAGCGCTACTCACAGCTTGAAAAAAAGAGGACATGCCTGAAAGTTCAATTTCAAGGGATTATGAGATGCATGCAAATCCAACCTCAAAGAGGTGTCAGCTCACACCTGTCAGAATAAACATCAGCAGAAAAACTACAAACAATAAATGCTGAACGGGTTGTGGACAAGGGCATACCCTCAAATTTAAGTGGAACATAACCTGGTAAGAGCCACTAATGAGAACAGAATGGAGACGCCTTTACAAGGTAAACATTTTGCTACCATATGATCCAACAGGCCCTCTCCTGGGCCTATAACCGAAGAAGACATAATTGAAAGACACAGGCAGGCAAACGTGCATTTCAGCAGTGTTACAATAACCAAGACATGGAAGCAACCAAAAAGTCCATCAACAGCTGAGTGGACAAAGAAAAACTGGTCCACGTACAGATGGAATATTAGTCAAGGAAAAAAATGACACAATGCCATTTGCATCACCATAGATGAGTCTAGAAGTAATCACACAACTTGTAGTAAGTCAGAAAGCGAAAGACACGTATCCTGTGATATCACTTATAGGTGTTACCTAAAAATTGATACCAGTGAAGATATTTCCACAGAGAAAGGCAATCACAGATTCATTAAACAAACTTATGGTTCACCAATGGAAAGGTGTGAGGATTGGATACATTAGGATGTCAGAGTTAACAGAGATATACAAACACAGGTGAAGTATATAATCACCAAAGACCTAAAGGATACCAAGAGAAGACTACTCAACATTGTGTCATAACCTAAAATGGGAAAAGGATCCAAAGAAGAAAAGAGATATGTTTATGTGGAAAACAACCACATCTTGCACACCTAAAACAAGCAAAACATTGTAATCACACTTGCTGTGATAAACAATGAAAATTAAATGTAAAAAAAGAACAATATTTAGTGAGATATAAACATAAGGGGCTTTTTCCTGGCCCATTCCATTCTAATTTGCAACCTAGAACAGGACTTCCATTGAGGCTCTGTTTCCCTAGTAACCAGATTTGGTTAATGAGAACTGCTGCCGCCTTGTGGCCGTTTCACACAACAGCAGCTCTAACTGCAGCTGTAATGGTTACTTGACAGTCAAAATAATTGCAGGCCTGTAAATGACACCTGTCCTCAAAACAATCCTTCGGTCGTAAATCGAGCAAAAATCTCCAAAGACATCCATATTTCAAAACGACAATTTCAAGAGGCATATTTTATGCACATTTTATATTCTGTCTCTTTTTTTTTTGTTATAGAAAAAGGCATGGAAAAAGGCTCAACGTCAGGAATTAATAAAGCCATGCAAATCCAGTCTAGAAACACATTCACCTCACAGCCGTCAGAAGGATCATCAGCAAAGAAGTCTACATAGTATAAATGCTGAAGGGGTTTTAGAGAACTGTGTACCCTCTAGCTGCTGATGGGATGTAACCTGGTAACAGCCAGTACAGAGAACAAAATGGAGGTGTGTTTAAAGGTAAAACTTGAGCTACTCTGTGATCTGGTAGGCCCACTGATGGGCCTATCCGCTGAGTAGACCTGAATCAAAAAGACACAGGCTGGCAATCCTTCACTGCAGCAACATGTACCATCGCCAAGAGCTGGAAGAAACCAAAATATCCATCAACAGAAAAATGCACCAAGAAGAAGTGGTCCATGTACACAATGGAATATTAGCCATGGAAAAGCATGGAACAATGCTGTTGGCACCACCATAGAAGGATCTAGAGATAATCACCCTACCTGAAGTAAGAAAGAAAACGAAAGACAGATATCCTATTACATCACTTATAGGTGTTACCTAAAAATTGATACCCATGAAATAATTTCCAAGAGAAGGACACTCATAGACTCAGAAAACCAAATTATGTTTAACCAAGTGGAAAGGGGTAAGGAATGTATGAATTAGGATATGGGGGTTAACAGACATGTAGTAATACATATGAAATATATAATCACAAAATACCTATAGAATGCTAAAAGAGGTGTACTCAACACTCTGTAATAACCTACACGGGAAAGGATCCAAAGATGAATAGATCAATACATTGATATAATGAACCAGATTCCGTACACCTAGAAAAAACACAGTATTTTTATCCAATTTGCTGTGATAAGAAATAAAAATTAAATGTGAAAAACAAACAAGAATTAAGGAGACATAAGCTCTTGGGAGTTTGCCGTGGCACATTCTGCTCTAATTTGCAGCTTACAAACACGATTTCCAGGAACCCTCTGTTGCCCAAAATCCCAGAGTTGGAAATGTAGAAATGCTGCCGCCTTGTGGCCGTTTCCCACAAGAGCGGCTTTAAAACCACAGCTAACGGTCACTTAACATTCACAAGGACTCAGGACAGTAAAGGACAACTGCCCTCAAAAATTCACAAGTGGCAAAATTTTCAAGGAGATAGTATGAAGAGGTAAATTTTACTCATTATTTTTCTAAAAACAAAGAAAATGGATAAAAGCTCAACAACATAAATTTTTAAACTCATGCAAATCTAGCCTACAAAAAGATTTCAACACACACACGTCAACTACCATCAGCCAAAGGTCTACAAACAATAAATGCTGAAGGGGTTTTAGAGAACTGTGTACCCTCTAGCTGCTGGTGAGATGTAAAGTGGTAAGAGCCAATAGTGAGCACAGAAAGGAGCTGTGTTTAAAAGTAAAAATTGAGTTAGCATTCCATTCAGCAGGTCAACTGCTGAAACTCTCACCTGAAAATACCAGAATCGAGAAGGCACAGGCTGCAACAGCTTCTCTGCAGGATTTTTCACAATAGCCAAGACACGGAAGCAACCAAAATGTCCATCAATGGATGAATGGATAAAGAAGAAGTGGTCCATGTACATAATGGAATATTAGCCATGGAAAACAGTGAAACACTGCTCGTTGAGGCACCATTTATGAGCCTAGATATAATCTCAGAACATGTCGTAAGTCAGAAAGAAAAAGACATATAGTATGATATCACTTAAAGGCGTTATCTAACAACTGACAAAAATGATAGCATTTTCACAGAGAAAGAAACTCACAGACTTAGAAAACAAACTATTCTTATGTAAATGGAAAGGTGGGTGGTATGGAAAATTAAGATTAGGGTTACCATATGTGTACAAATACCTACTAAATACATTTATCAAAGAGAACGACCAGATAGCAAGGGAGGTCAATGGAGCACTCTGCAATAATTTACATGGGAGGAGTATCTGCACATGAATATATTACATATGTGTGTGTGTGTGTGTGTGTGTGTGTGTGTGTGTGTGTATATATATATGTGTGTGTGTAATGTACAAATGAACCAGATTGTATACACGTAGGACAAACAATATTCTAAACATTACCTCGATTTAAAAAGACTAAAAAATCGAACAAGAAATAATGGAATATTAACGTACAGGTTTTTTCCTAGCACATTCCATTCTAATTTACAACCTGGGAACCTGACTTCCAGAAAGGCTGTGCTGCCCTAGAAACCAGTTTTGGGAATGGAGAAATGCTGCCGCCTTGTGGCCGTTTCCCCCAACAGCACCTTTAAAGCCAGTAGTAGTGGTCACTAAATATTCACACTCATTACAAGCCTGTAAATGTCACCTGTTCTCAAAAAAAATCCTGGGGTCAAAAATCGACGAAAAATTCAAAACAGGGCAGCCTTCCCAGAAGACCACTTCAAGTGGTTTATTGTACTCACAGTTTTTTTCTGTTTTTGTTTAACAGAAAGAAAACAAAGCATGGAAAAATGCTGAACATTAGGAATTATTAAAGACATGCAAATCCAAATGACAAAAACCTATCAGCTCACACCAGTCATAATGGCCATCAGCAAAAACTCTGCAAACAATAAATGCTGAAGGGGTTGTGGAGAAATGCGCACCCTCGTTTCTAATTGGGACATGGTAAAAACCAGTAATGAAAACACAAAGGAGGTGCCTTGATAAGGTAAATATTGAGCTACCATTCAATCAAGCATACCCACTGCTGGGCCTATCACCTGAGAGGATGAGAATCAAAAAGACACAGGGTGGCAATCCTGCACTCCAGCAATATTTACCACAGCCAACACTTGGAAGCAACAAAAATGTCTGTCAACAGAGGAAGGCACAAAGAAGAAGTGGTCCATGTACACAATGGAATATTACTCCAATAAAAAAAATATATAATTTCAATTTAGAAACCAAACGTAAGTAAGGAGACATCAGCTTTTGGGGGTTTGTCCGGGCACATTCCTCTCTAATATACAACTGAGGAACACCACTGGCAGGAAGGACTCTTTCCGTAATTCCCAGAATGGGGAAAGGAGAAATGCTGCCGCCCAATGGCCGATACCTGCAACAGCAGCTTTAAAACCTGTGCTAATGGTCACTTCATATGCACAAGTACTGGAGGGCTGTAAATGAAACCTGCCCTCAGAATGTCTTCAGGGAGGTAATGGCCAAAATATTTCAAAATGTGACACATACTTCAAGAAAACCATTTGAAGAGGTAAGCGCTACTCACAGCTTGAAAAAAAGAGGACATGCCTGAAAGTTCAATTGCAAGGGATTATGAGATGCATGCAAATCCAACCTCAAAGAGGTGTCAGCTCACACCTGTCAGAATAAACATCAGCAGAAAAACTACAAACAATAAATGCTGAACGGGTTGTGGACAAGGGCATACCCTCAAATTTAAGTGGAACATAACCTGGTAAGAGCCACTAATGAGAACAGAATGGAGACGCCTTTACAAGGTAAACATTTTGCTACCATATGATCCAACAGGCCCTCTCCTGGGCCTATAACCGAAGAAGACATAATTGAAAGACACAGGCAGGCAAACGTGCATTTCAGCAGTGTTACAATAACCAAGACATGGAAGCAACCAAAAAGTCCATCAACAGCTGAGTGGACAAAGAAAAACTGGTCCACGTACAGATGGAATATTAGCCAAGGAAAAAAATGACACAATGCCATTTGCATCACCATAGATGAGTCTAGAAGTAATCACACAACTTGTAGTAAGTCAGAAAGCGAAAGACACGTATCCTGTGATATCACTTATAGGTGTTACCTAAAAATTGATACCAGTGAAGATATTTCCACAGAGAAAGGCAATCACAGATTCATTAAACAAACTTATGGTTCACCAATGGAAAGGTGTGAGGATTGGATACATTAGGATGTCAGAGTTAACAGAGATATACAAACACAGGTGAAGTATATAATCACCAAAGACCTAAAGGATACCAAGAGAAGACTACTCAACATTGTGTCATAACCTAAAATGGGAAAAGGATCCAAAGAAGAAAAGAGATATGTTTATGTGGAAAACAACCACATCTTGCACACCTAAAACAAGCAAAACATTGTAATCACACTTGCTGTGATAAACAATGAAAATTAAATGTAAAAAAAGAACAATATTTAGTGAGATATAAACATAAGGGGCTTTTTCCTGGCCCATTCCATTCTAATTTGCAACCTAGAACAGGACTTCCATTGAGGCTCTGTTTCCCTAGTAACCAGATTTGGTTAATGAGAACTGCTGCCGCCTTGTGGCCGTTTCACACAACAGCAGCTCTAACTGCAGCTGTAATGGTTACTTGACAGTCAAAATAATTGCAGGCCTGTAAATGACACCTGTCCTCAAAACAATCCTTCGGTCGTAAATCGAGCAAAAATCTCCAAAGACATCCATATTTCAAAACGACAATTTCAAGAGGCATATTTTATGCACATTTTATATTCTGTCTCTTTTTTTTTTGTTATAGAAAAAGGCATGGAAAAAGGCTCAACGTCAGGAATTAATAAAGCCATGCAAATCCAGTCTAGAAACACATTCACCTCACAGCCGTCAGAAGGATCATCAGCAAAGAAGTCTACATAGTATAAATGCTGAAGGGGTTTTAGAGAACTGTGTACCCTCTAGCTGCTGATGGGATGTAACCTGGTAACAGCCAGTACAGAGAACAAAATGGAGGTGTGTTTAAAGGTAAAACTTGAGCTACTCTGTGATCTGGTAGGCCCACTGATGGGCCTATCCGCTGAGTAGACCTGAATCAAAAAGACACAGGCTGGCAATCCTTCACTGCAGCAACATGTACCATCGCCAAGAGCTGGAAGAAACCAAAATATCCATCAACAGAAAAATGCACCAAGAAGAAGTGGTCCATGTACACAATGGAATATTAGCCATGGAAAAGCATGGAACAATGCTGTTGGCACCACCATAGAAGGATCTAGAGATAATCACCCTACCTGAAGTAAGAAAGAAAACGAAAGACAGATATCCTATTACATCACTTATAGGTGTTACCTAAAAATTGATACCCATGAAATAATTTCCAAGAGAAGGACACTCATAGACTCAGAAAACCAAATTATGTTTAACCAAGTGGAAAGGGGTAAGGAATGTATGAATTAGGATATGGGGGTTAACAGACATGTAGTAATACATATGAAATATATAATCACAAAATACCTATAGAATGCTAAAAGAGGTGTACTCAACACTCTGTAATAACCTACACGGGAAAGGATCCAAAGATGAATAGATCAATACATTGATATAATGAACCAGATTCCGTACACCTAGAAAAAACACAGTATTTTTATCCAATTTGCTGTGATAAGAAATAAAAATTAAATGTGAAAAACAAACAAGAATTAAGGAGACATAAGCTCTTGGGAGTTTGCCGTGGCACATTCTGCTCTAATTTGCAGCTTACAAACACGATTTCCAGGAACCCTCTGTTGCCCAAAATCCCAGAGTTGGAAATGTAGAAATGCTGCCGCCTTGTGGCCGTTTCCCACAAGAGCGGCTTTAAAACCACAGCTAACGGTCACTTAACATTCACAAGGACTCAGGACAGTAAAGGACAACTGCCCTCAAAAATTCACAAGTGGCAAAATTTTCAAGGAGATAGTATGAAGAGGTAAATTTTACTCATTATTTTTCTAAAAACAAAGAAAATGGATAAAAGCTCAACAACATAAATTTTTAAACTCATGCAAATCTAGCCTACAAAAAGATTTCAACACACACACGTCAACTACCATCAGCCAAAGGTCTACAAACAATAAATGCTGAAGGGGTTTTAGAGAACTGTGTACCCTCTAGCTGCTGGTGAGATGTAAAGTGGTAAGAGCCAATAGTGAGCACAGAAAGGAGCTGTGTTTAAAAGTAAAAATTGAGTTAGCATTCCATTCAGCAGGTCAACTGCTGAAACTCTCACCTGAAAATACCAGAATCGAGAAGGCACAGGCTGCAACAGCTTCTCTGCAGGATTTTTCACAATAGCCAAGACACGGAAGCAACCAAAATGTCCATCAATGGATGAATGGATAAAGAAGAAGTGGTCCATGTACATAATGGAATATTAGCCATGGAAAACAGTGAAACACTGCTCGTTGAGGCACCATTTATGAGCCTAGATATAATCTCAGAACATGTCGTAAGTCAGAAAGAAAAAGACATATAGTATGATATCACTTAAAGGCGTTATCTAACAACTGACAAAAATGATAGCATTTTCACAGAGAAAGAAACTCACAGACTTAGAAAACAAACTATTCTTATGTAAATGGAAAGGTGGGTGGTATGGAAAATTAAGATTAGGGTTACCATATGTGTACAAATACCTACTAAATACATTTATCAAAGAGAACGACCAGATAGCAAGGGAGGTCAATGGAGCACTCTGCAATAATTTACATGGGAGGAGTATCTGCACATGAATATATTACATATGTGTGTGTGTGTGTGTGTGTGTGTGTGTGTGTGTGTGTATATATATATGTGTGTGTGTAATGTACAAATGAACCAGATTGTATACACGTAGGACAAACAATATTCTAAACATTACCTCGATTTAAAAAGACTAAAAAATCGAACAAGAAATAATGGAATATTAACGTACAGGTTTTTTCCTAGCACATTCCATTCTAATTTACAACCTGGGAACCTGACTTCCAGAAAGGCTGTGCTGCCCTAGAAACCAGTTTTGGGAATGGAGAAATGCTGCCGCCTTGTGGCCGTTTCCCCCAACAGCACCTTTAAAGCCAGTAGTAGTGGTCACTAAATATTCACACTCATTACAAGCCTGTAAATGTCACCTGTTCTCAAAAAAAATCCTGGGGTCAAAAATCGACGAAAAATTCAAAACAGGGCAGCCTTCCCAGAAGACCACTTCAAGTGGTTTATTGTACTCACAGTTTTTTTCTGTTTTTGTTTAACAGAAAGAAAACAAAGCATGGAAAAATGCTGAACATTAGGAATTATTAAAGACATGCAAATCCAAATGACAAAAACCTATCAGCTCACACCAGTCATAATGGCCATCAGCAAAAACTCTGCAAACAATAAATGCTGAAGGGGTTGTGGAGAAATGCGCACCCTCGTTTCTAATTGGGACATGGTAAAAACCAGTAATGAAAACACAAAGGAGGTGCCTTGATAAGGTAAATATTGAGCTACCATTCAATCAAGCATACCCACTGCTGGGCCTATCACCTGAGAGGATGAGAATCAAAAAGACACAGGGTGGCAATCCTGCACTCCAGCAATATTTACCACAGCCAACACTTGGAAGCAACAAAAATGTCTGTCAACAGAGGAAGGCACAAAGAAGAAGTGGTCCATGTACACAATGGAATATTACTCCAATAAAAAAAATATATAATTTCAATTTAGAAACCAAACGTAAGTAAGGAGACATCAGCTTTTGGGGGTTTGTCCGGGCACATTCCTCTCTAATATACAACTGAGGAACACCACTGGCAGGAAGGACTCTTTCCGTAATTCCCAGAATGGGGAAAGGAGAAATGCTGCCGCCCAATGGCCGATACCTGCAACAGCAGCTTTAAAACCTGTGCTAATGGTCACTTCATATGCACAAGTACTGGAGGGCTGTAAATGAAACCTGCCCTCAGAATGTCTTCAGGGAGGTAATGGCCAAAATATTTCAAAATGTGACACATACTTCAAGAAAACCATTTGAAGAGGTAAGCGCTACTCACAGCTTGAAAAAAAGAGGACATGCCTGAAAGTTCAATTGCAAGGGATTATGAGATGCATGCAAATCCAACCTCAAAGAGGTGTCAGCTCACACCTGTCAGAATAAACATCAGCAGAAAAACTACAAACAATAAATGCTGAACGGGTTGTGGACAAGGGCATACCCTCAAATTTAAGTGGAACATAACCTGGTAAGAGCCACTAATGAGAACAGAATGGAGACGCCTTTACAAGGTAAACATTTTGCTACCATATGATCCAACAGGCCCTCTCCTGGGCCTATAACCGAAGAAGACATAATTGAAAGACACAGGCAGGCAAACGTGCATTTCAGCAGTGTTACAATAACCAAGACATGGAAGCAACCAAAAAGTCCATCAACAGCTGAGTGGACAAAGAAAAACTGGTCCACGTACAGATGGAATATTAGCCAAGGAAAAAAATGACACAATGCCATTTGCATCACCATAGATGAGTCTAGAAGTAATCATACAACTTGTAGTAAGTCAGAAAGCGAAAGACACGTATCCTGTGATATCACTTATAGGTGTTACCTAAAAATTGATACCAGTGAAGATATTTCCACAGAGAAAGGCAATCACAGATTCATTAAACAAACTTATGGTTCACCAATGGAAAGGTGTGAGGATTGGATACATTAGGATGTCAGAGTTAACAGAGATATACAAACACAGGTGAAGTATATAATCACCAAAGACCTAAAGGATACCAAGAGAAGACTACTCAACATTGTGTCATAACCTAAAATGGGAAAAGGATCCAAAGAAGAAAAGAGATATGTATATGTGGAAAACAACCACATCTTGCACACCTAAAACAAGCAAAACATTGTAATCACACTTGCTGTGATAAACAATGAAAATTAAATGTAAAAAAAGAACAATATTTAGTGAGATATAAACATAAGGGGCTTTTTCCTGGCCCATTCCATTCTAATTTGCAACCTAGAACAGGACTTCCATTGAGGCTCTGTTTCCCTAGTAACCAGATTTGGTTAATGAGAACTGCTGCCGCCTTGTGGCCGTTTCACACAACAGCAGCTCTAACTGCAGCTGTAATGGTTACTTGACAGTCAAAATAATTGCAGGCCTGTAAATGACACCTGTCCTCAAAACAATCCTTCGGTCGTAAATCGAGCAAAAATCTCCAAAGACATCCATATTTCAAAACGACAATTTCAAGAGGCATATTTTATGCACATTTTATATTCTGTCTCTTTTTTTTTTGTTATAGAAAAAGGCATGGAAAAACGCTCAACGTCAGGAATTAATAAAGCCATGCAAATCCAGTCTAGAAACACATTCACCTCACAGCCGTCAGAAGGATCATCAGCAAAGAAGTCTACATAGTATAAATGCTGAAGGGGTTTTAGAGAACTGTGTACCCTCTAGCTGCTGATGGGATGTAACCTGGTAACAGCCAGTACAGAGAACAAAATGGAGGTGTGTTTAAAGGTAAAACTTGAGCTACTCTGTGATCTGGTAGGCCCACTGATGGGCCTATCCGCTGAGTAGACCTGAATCAAAAAGACACAGGCTGGCAATCCTTCACTGCAGCAACATGTACCATCGCCAAGAGCTGGAAGAAACCAAAATATCCATCAACAGAAAAATGCACCAAGAAGAAGTGGTCCATGTACACAATGGAATATTAGCCATGGAAAAGCATGGAACAATGCTGTTGGCACCACCATAGAAGGATCTAGAGATAATCACCCTACCTGAAGTAAGAAAGAAAACGAAAGACAGATATCCTATTACATCACTTATAGGTGTTACCTAAAAATTGATACCCATGAAATAATTTCCAAGAGAAGGACACTCATAGACTCAGAAAACCAAATTATGTTTAACCAAGTGGAAAGGGGTAAGGAATGTATGAATTAGGATATGGGGGTTAACAGACATGTAGTAATACATATGAAATATATAATCACAAAATACCTATAGAATGCTAAAAGAGGTGTACTCAACACTCTGTAATAACCTACACGGGAAAGGATCCAAAGATGAATAGATCAATACATTGATATAATGAACCAGATTCCGTACACCTAGAAAAAACACAGTATTTTTATCCAATTTGCTGTGATAGCAAATAAAAATTAAATGTAAAAAACAAACAAGAATTAAGGAGATATAAGCTCTTGGGAGTTTGCCGTGGCACATTCTGCTCTAATTTGCAGCTTACAAACACGATTTCCAGGAACCCTCTGTTGCCCAAAAACCCAGAGTTGGAAATGTAGAAATGCTGCCGCCTTGTGGCCGTTTCCCACAAGAGTGGCTTTAAACCCACAGCTAATGGTCACTTAACATTCACAAGGACTCAGGACAGTAAAGGACAACTGCCCTCAAAAATTCACAAGTGGCAAAATTTTCAAGGAGATAGTATGAAGAGGTAAATTTTACTCATTATTTTTCTAAAAACAAAGAAAATGGATAAAAGCTCAACAACATAAATTTTTAAACTCATGCAAATCTAGCCTACAAAAAGATTTCAACACACACACGTCAACTACCATCAGCCAAAGGTCTACAAACAATAAATGCTGAAGGGGTTTTAGAGAACTGTGTACCCTCTAGCTGCTGGTGAGATGTAAAGTGGTAAGAGCCAATAGTGAGCACAGAAAGGAGCTGTGTTTAAAAGTAAAAATTGAGTCAGCATTCCATTCAGCAGGTCAACTGCTGAAACTCTCACCTGAAAATACCAGAGTCGAGAAGGCACAGGCTGCAACAGCTTCACTGCAGGATTTTTCACAATAGCCAAGACACGGAAGCAACCAAAATGTCCATCAATGGATGAATGGATAAAGAAGTGGTCCATGTACATAATGGAATATTAGCCATGGAAAACAGTGAAACACTGCTCGTTGAGGCACCATTTATGAGCCTAAATATAATCTCAGAACATGCCATAAGTCAGAAAGAAAAAGACATATAGTATGATATCACTTATAGGTGTTATCTAACAACTGACAAATATGATAGCACTTTCACAGAGAAAGAAACTCACAGACTTAGAAAACAAACTATTCTTATGTAAATGGAAAGGTGGGTGGTATGGAAAATTAAGATTAGGGTTACCATATGTGTACAAATACCTACTAAATACATTTATCAAAGAGACCGACCATATAGCAAGGGAGGTCAATGGAGCACTCTGCATTAATTTACATGGGAGGAGTATCTGCACATGAATATATTACATATGTGTGTGTGTGTGTGTGTGTGTGT
The DNA here is from genome assembly GCF_964270905.1 of Leucopleurus acutus. NCBI lineage: Eukaryota > Metazoa > Chordata > Mammalia > Artiodactyla > Delphinidae > Leucopleurus > Leucopleurus acutus. The sequence continues at coordinate 114,306 of NW_028138965.1, forward strand.
TTATATGTGTGTGTGTGTAATGTACAAATGAACCAGATTGTATACACGTAGGACAAACAATATTCTAAACATTACCTCGATTTAAAAAGACTAAAAAATCGAACAAGAAATAATGGAATATTAACTTACAGGATTTTTCCTAGCACATTCCATTCTAATTTACAACCTGGGAACCTGACTTCCAGAAAGGCTGTGCTGCCCTAGAAACCAGTTTTGGGAATGGAGAAATGCTGCCGCCTTGTGGCCGTTTCCCCCAACAGCACCTTTAAAGCCAGTAGTAGTGGTCACTAAATATTCACACTCATTACAAGCCTGTAAATGTCACCTGTTCTCAAAAAAAATCCTGGGGTCAAAAATCGACGAAAAATTCAAAACAGGGCAGCCTTCCCAGAAGACCACTTCAAGTGGTTTATTGTACTCACAGTTTTTTTCTGTTTTTGTTTAACAGAAAGAAAACAAAGCATGGAAAAATGCTGAACATTAGGAATTATTAAAGACATGCAAATCCAAATGACAAAAACCTATCAGCTCACACCAGTCATAATGGCCATCAGCAAAAATTCTGCAAACAATAAATGCTGAAGGGGTTGTGGAGAAATGCGCACCCTCGTTTCTAATTGGGACATGGTAAAAACCAGTAATGAAAACACAAAGGAGGTGCCTTGATAAGGTAAGTATTGAGCTACCATTCAATCAAGCATACCCACTGCTGGGCCTATCACCTGAGAGGATGAGAATCAAAAAGACACAGGGTGGCATCCTGCACTCCAGCAATATTTACCACAGCCAACACTTGGAAGCAACAAAAATGTCTGTCAACAGAGGAAGGCACAAAGAAGAAGTGGTCCATGTACACAATGGAATATTACTCCAATAAAAAAATATATAATTTCAATTTAGAAACCAAACGTAAGTAAGGAGACATCAGCTTTTGGGGGTTTGTCCGGGCACATTCCTCTCTAATATACAACTGAGGAACACCACTGGCAGGAAGGACTCTTTCCGTAATTCCCAGAATGGGGAAAGGAGAAATGCTGCCGCCCAATGGCCGATACCTGCAACAGCAGCTTTAAAACCTGTGCTAATGGTCACTTCATATGCACAAGTACTGGAGGGCTGTAAATGAAACCTGCCCTCAGAATGTCTTCAGGGAGGTAATGGCCAAAATATTTCAAAATGTGACACATACTTCAAGAAAACCATTTGAAGAGGTAAGCGCTACTCACAGCTTGAAAAAAAGAGGACATGCCTGAAAGTTCAATTGCAAGGGATTATGAGATGCATGCAAATCCAACCTCAAAGAGGTGTCAGCTCACACCTGTCAGAATAAACATCAGCAGAAAAACTACAAACAATAAATGCTGAACGGGTTGTGGACAAGGGCATACCCTCAAATTTAAGTGGAACATAACCTGGTAAGAGCCACTAATGAGAACAGAATGGAGACGCCTTTACAAGGTAAACATTTTGCTACCATATGATCCAACAGGCCCTCTCCTGGGCCTATAACCGAAGAAGACATAATTGAAAGACACAGGCAGGCAAACGTGCATTTCAGCAGTGTTACAATAACCAAGACATGGAAGCAACCAAAAAGTCCATCAACAGCTGAGTGGACAAAGGAAAACTGGTCCACGTACAGATGGAATATTAGCCAAGGAAAAAAATGACACAATGCCATTTGCATCACCATAGATGAGTCTAGAAGTAATCACACAACTCGTAGTAAGTCAGAAAGCGAAAGACACGTATCCTGTGATATCACTTATAGGTGTTACCTAAAAATTGATACCAGTGAAGATATTTCCACAGAGAAAGGCAATCACAGATTCATTAAACAAACTTATGGTTCACCAATGGAAAGGTGTGAGGATTAGATACATTAGGATGTCAGAGTTAACAGAGATATACAAACACAGGTGAAGTATATAATCACCAAAGACCTAAAGGATACCAAGAGAAGACTACTCAACATTGTGTCATAACCTAAAATGGGAAAAGGATCCAAAGAAGAAAAGAGATATGTATATGTGGAAAACAACCACATCTTGCACACCTAAAACAAGCAAAACATTGTAATCACACTTGCTGTGATAAACAATGAAAATTAAATGTAAAAAAAGAACAATATTTAGTGAGATATAAACATAAGGGGCTTTTTCCTGGCCCATTCCATTCTAATTTGCAACCTAGAACAGGACTTCCATTGAGGCTCTGTTTCCCTAGTAACCAGATTTGGTTAATGAGAACTGCTGCCGCCTTGTGGCCGTTTCACACAACAGCAGCTCTAACTGCAGCTGTAATGGTTACTTGACAGTCAAAATAATTGCAGGCCTGTAAATGACACCTGTCCTCAAAACAATCCTTCGGTCGTAAATCGAGCAAAAATCTCCAAAGACATCCATATTTCAAAACGACAATTTCAAGAGGCATATTTTATGCACATTTTATATTCTGTCTCTTTTTTTTTGTTATAGAAAAAGGCATGGAAAAACGCTCAACGTCAGGAATTAATAAAGCCATGCAAATCCAGTCTAGAAACACATTCACCTCACAGCCGTCAGAAGGATCATCAGCAAAGAAGTCTACATAGTATAAATGCTGAAGGGGTTTTAGAGAACTGTGTACCCTCTAGCTGCTGATGGGATGTAACCTGGTAACAGCCAGTACAGAGAACAAAATGGAGGTGTGTTTAAAGGTAAAACTTGAGCTACTCTGTGATCTGGTAGGCCCACTGATGGGCCTATCCGCTGAGTAGACCTGAATCAAAAAGACACAGGCTGGCAATCCTTCACTGCAGCAACATGTACCATCGCCAAGAGCTGGAAGAAACCAAAATATCCATCAACAGAAAAATGCACCAAGAAGAAGTGGTCCATGTACACAATGGAATATTAGCCATGGAAAAGCATGGAACAATGCTGTTGGCACCACCATAGAAGGATCTAGAGATACTCACCCTACCTGAAGTAAGAAAGAAAACGAAAGACAGATATCCTATTACATCACTTATAGGTGTTACCTAAAAATTGATACCCATGAAATAATTTCCAAGAGAAGGACACTCATAGACTCAGAAAACCAAATTATGTTTAACCAAGTGGAAAGGGGTAAGGAATGTATGAATTAGGATATGGGGGTTAACAGACATGTAGTAATACATATGAAATATATAATCACAAAATACCTATAGAATGCTAAAAGGTGTACTCAACACTCTGTAATAACCTACACGGGAAAGGATCCAAAGATGAATAGATCAATACATTGATATAATGAACCAGATTCCGTACACCTAGAAAAAACACAGTATTTTTATCCAATTTGCTGTGATAAGAAATAAAAATTAAATGTGAAAAACAAACAAGAATTAAGGAGACATAAGCTCTTGGGAGTTTGCCGTGGCACATTCTGCTCTAATTTGCAGCTTACAAACACGATTTCCAGGAACCCTCTGTTGCCCAAAATCCCAGAGTTGGAAATGTAGAAATGCTGCCGCCTTGTGGCCGTTTCCCACAAGAGCGGCTTTAAAACCACAGCTAACGGTCACTTAACATTCACAAGGACTCAGGACAGTAAAGGACAACTGCCCTCAAAAATTCACAAGTGGCAAAATTTTCAAGGAGATAGTATGAAGAGGTAAATTTTACTCATTATTTTTCTAAAAACAAAGAAAATGGATAAAAGCTCAACAACATAAATTTTTAAACTCATGCAAATCTAGCCTACAAAAAGATTTCAACACACACACGTCAACTACCATCAGCCAAAGGTCTACAAACAATAAATGCTGAAGGGGTTTTAGAGAACTGTGTACCCTCTAGCTGCTGGTGAGATGTAAAGTGGTAAGAGCCAATAGTGAGCACAGAAAGGAGCTGTGTTTAAAAGTAAAAATTGAGTTAGCATTCCATTCAGCAGGTCAACTGCTGAAACTCTCACCTGAAAATACCAGAGTCGAGAAGGCACAGGCTGCAACAGCTTCACTGCAGGATTTTTCACAATAGCCAAGACACGGAAGCAACCAAAATGTCCATCACTGGATGAATGGATAAAGAAGAAGTGGTCCATGTACATAATGGAATATTAGCCATGGAAAACAGTGAAACACTGCTCGTTGAGGCACCATTTATGAGCCTAGATATAATCTCAGAACATGCCGTAAGTCAGAAAGAAAAAGACATATAGTATGATATCACTTAAAGGCGTTATCTAACAACTGACAAAAATGATAGCATTTTCACAGAGAAAGAAACTCACAGACTTAGAAAACAAACTATTCTTATGTAAATGGAAAGGTGGGTGGTATGGAAAATTAAGATTAGGGTTACCATATGTGTACAAATACCTACTAAATACATTTATCAAAGAGAACGACCATATAGCAAGAGAGGTCAATGGAGCACTCTGCAATAATTTACATGGGAAGAGTATCTGCACATGAATATATTACATATGTGTGTGTGTGTGTGTGTGTGTATATATATATATGTGTGTGTGTGTAATGTACAAATGAACCAGATTGTATACACGTAGGACAAACAATATTCTAAACATTACCTCGATTTAAAAAGACTAAAAAATCGAACAAGAAATAATGGAATATTAACTTACAGGATTTTTCCTAGCACATTCCATTCTAATTTACAACCTGGGAACCTGACTTCCAGAAAGGCTGTGCTGCCCTAGAAACCAGTTTTGGGAATGGAGAAATGCTGCCGCCTTGTGGCCGTTTCCCCCAACAGCACCTTTAAAGCCAGTAGTAGTGGTCACTAAATATTCACACTCATTACAAGCCTGTAAATGTCACCTGTTCTCAAAAAAAATCCTGGGGTCAAAAATCGACGAAAAATTCAAAACAGGGCAGCCTTCCCAGAAGACCACTTCAAGTGGTTTATTGTACTCACAGTTTTTTTCTGTTTTTGTTTAACAGAAAGAAAACAAAGCATGGAAAAATGCTGAACATTAGGAATTATTAAAGACATGCAAATCCAAATGACAAAAACCTATCAGCTCACACCAGTCATAATGGCCATCAGCAAAAATTCTGCAAACAATAAATGCTGAAGGGGTTGTGGAGAAATGCGCACCCTCGTTTCTAATTGGGACATGGTAAAAACCAGTAATGAAAACACAAAGGAGGTGCCTTGATAAGGTAAATATTGAGCTACCATTCAATCAAGCATACCCACTGCTGGGCCTATCACCTGAGAGGATGAGAATCAAAAAGACACAGGGTGGCAATCCTGCACTCCAGCAATATTTACCACAGCCAACACTTGGAAGCAACAAAAATGTCTGTCAACAGAGGAAGGCACAAAGAAGAAGTGGTCCATGTACACAATGGAATATTACTCCAATAAAAAAAATATATAATTTCAATTTAGAAACCAAACGTAAGTAAGGAGACATCAGCTTTTGGGGGTTTGTCCGGGCACATTCCTCTCTAATATACAACTGAGGAACACCACTGGCAGGAAGGACTCTTTCCGTAATTCCCAGAATGGGGAAAGGAGAAATGCTGCCACCCAATGGCCGATACCTGCAACAGCAGCTTTAAAACCTGTGCTAATGGTCACTTCATATGCACAAGTACTGGAGGGCTGTAAATGAAACCTGCCCTCAGAATGTCTTCAGGGAGGTAATGGCCAAAATATTTCAAAATGTGACACATACTTCAAGAAAACCATTTGAAGAGGTAAGCGCTACTCACAGCTTGAAAAAAAGAGGACATGCCTGAAAGTTCAATTGCAAGGGATTATGAGATGCATGCAAATCCAACCTCAAAGAGGTGTCAGCTCACACCTGTCAGAATAAACATCAGCAGAAAAACTACAAACAATAAATGCTGAACGGGTTGTGGACAAGGGCATACCCTCAAATTTAAGTGGAACATAACCTGGTAAGAGCCACTAATGAGAACAGAATGGAGACGCCTTTACAAGGTAAACATTTTGCTACCATATGATCCAACAGGCCCTCTCCTGGGCCTATAACCGAAGAAGACATAATTGAAAGACACAGGCAGGCAAACGTGCATTTCAGCAGTGTTACAATAACCAAGACATGGAAGCAACCAAAAAGTCCATCAACAGCTGAGTGGACAAAGAAAAACTGGTCCACGTACAGATGGAATATTAGTCAAGGAAAAAAATGACACAATGCCATTTGCATCACCATAGATGAGTCTAGAAGTAATCACACAACTTGTAGTAAGTCAGAAAGCGAAAGACACGTATCCTGTGATATCACTTATAGGTGTTACCTAAAAATTGATACCAGTGAAGATATTTCCACAGAGAAAGGCAATCACAGATTCATTAAACAAACTTATGGTTCACCAATGGAAAGGTGTGAGGATTGGATACATTAGGATGTCAGAGTTAACAGAGATATACAAACACAGGTGAAGTATATAATCACCAAAGACCTAAAGGATACCAAGAGAAGACTACTCAACATTGTGTCATAACCTAAAATGGGAAAAGGATCCAAAGAAGAAAAGAGATATGTATATGTGGAAAACAACCACATCTTGCACACCTAAAACAAGCAAAACATTGTAATCACACTTGCTGTGATAAACAATGAAAATTAAATGTAAAAAAAGAACAATATTTAGTGAGATATAAACATAAGGGGCTTTTTCCTGGCCCATTCCATTCTAATTTGCAACCTAGAACAGGACTTCCATTGAGGCTCTGTTTCCCTAGTAACCAGATTTGGTTAATGAGAACTGCTGCCGCCTTGTGGCCGTTTCACACAACAGCAGCTCTAACTGCAGCTGTAATGGTTACTTGACAGTCAAAATAATTGCAGGCCTGTAAATGACACCTGTCCTCAAAACAATCCTTCGGTCGTAAATCGAGCAAAAATCTCCAAAGACATCCATATTTCAAAACGACAATTTCAAGAGGCATATTTTATGCACATTTTATATTCTGTCTCTTTTTTTTTTGTTATAGAAAAAGGCATGGAAAAACGCTCAACGTCAGGAATTAATAAAGCCATGCAAATCCAGTCTAGAAACACATTCACCTCACAGCCGTCAGAAGGATCATCAGCAAAGAAGTCTACATAGTATAAATGCTGAAGGGGTTTTAGAGAACTGTGTACCCTCTAGCTGCTGATGGGATGTAACCTGGTAACAGCCAGTACAGAGAACAAAATGGAGGTGTGTTTAAAGGTAAAACTTGAGCTACTCTGTGATCTGGTAGGCCCACTGATGGGCCTATCCGCTGAGTAGACCTGAATCAAAAAGACACAGGCTGGCAATCCTTCACTGCAGCAACATGTACCATCGCCAAGAGCTGGAAGAAACCAAAATATCCATCAACAGAAAAATGCACCAAGAAGAAGTGGTCCATGTACACAATGGAATATTAGCCATGGAAAAGCATGGAACAATGCTGTTGGCACCACCATAGAAGGATCTAGAGATAATCACCCTACCTGAAGTAAGAAAGAAAACGAAAGACAGATATCCTATTACATCACTTATAGGTGTTACCTAAAAATTGATACCCATGAAATAATTTCCAAGAGAAGGACACTCATAGACTCAGAAAACCAAATTATGTTTAACCAAGTGGAAAGGGGTAAGGAATGTATGAATTAGGATATGGGGGTTAACAGACATGTAGTAATACATATGAAATATATAATCACAAAATACCTATAGAATGCTAAAAGGTGTACTCAACACTCTGTAATAACCTACACGGGAAAGGATCCAAAGATGAATAGATCAATACATTGATATAATGAACCAGATTCCGTACACCTAGAAAAAACACAGTATTTTTATCCAATTTGCTGTGATAAGAAATAAAAATTAAATGTGAAAAACAAACAAGAATTAAGGAGACATAAGCTCTTGGGAGTTTGCCGTGGCACATTCTGCTCTAATTTGCAGCTTACAAACACGATTTCCAGGAACCCTCTGTTGCCCAAAATCCCAGAGTTGGAAATGTAGAAATGCTGCCGCCTTGTGGCCGTTTCCCACAAGAGCGGCTTTAAAACCACAGCTAACGGTCACTTAACATTCACAAGGACTCAGGACAGTAAAGGACAACTGCCCTCAAAAATTCACAAGTGGCAAAATTTTCAAGGAGATAGTATGAAGAGGTAAATTTTACTCATTATTTTTCTAAAAACAAAGAAAATGGATAAAAGCTCAACAACATAAATTTTTAAACTCATGCAAATCTAGCCTACAAAAAGATTTCAACACACACACGTCAACTACCATCAGCCAAAGGTCTACAAACAATAAATGCTGAAGGGGTTTTAGAGAACTGTGTACCCTCTAGCTGCTGGTGAGATGTAAAGTGGTAAGAGCCAATAGTGAGCACAGAAAGGAGCTGTGTTTAAAAGTAAAAATTGAGTTAGCATTCCATTCAGCAGGTCAACTGCTGAAACTCTCACCTGAAAATACCAGAATCGAGAAGGCACAGGCTGCAACAGCTTCTCTGCAGGATTTTTCACAATAGCCAAGACACGGAAGCAACCAAAATGTCCATCAATGGATGAATGGATAAAGAAGAAGTGGTCCATGTACATAATGGAATATTAGCCATGGAAAACAGTGAAACACTGCTCGTTGAGGCACCATTTATGAGCCTAGATATAATCTCAGAACATGTCGTAAGTCAGAAAGAAAAAGACATATAGTATGATATCACTTAAAGGCGTTATCTAACAACTGACAAAAATGATAGCATTTTCACAGAGAAAGAAACTCACAGACTTAGAAAACAAACTATTCTTATGTAAATGGAAAGGTGGGTGGTATGGAAAATTAAGATTAGGGTTACCATATGTGTACAAATACCTACTAAATACATTTATCAAAGAGAACGACCAGATAGCAAGGGAGGTCAATGGAGCACTCTGCAATAATTTACATGGGAGGAGTATCTGCACATGAATATATTACATATGTGTGTGTGTGTGTGTGTGTGTGTGTGTGTGTGTATATATATATGTGTGTGTGTAATGTACAAATGAACCAGATTGTATACACGTAGGACAAACAATATTCTAAACATTACCTCGATTTAAAAAGACTAAAAAATCGAACAAGAAATAATGGAATATTAACGTACAGGTTTTTTCCTAGCACATTCCATTCTAATTTACAACCTGGGAACCTGACTTCCAGAAAGGCTGTGCTGCCCTGGAAACCAGTTTTGGGAATGGAGAAATGCTGCCGCCTTGTGGCCGTTTCCCCCAACAGCACCTTTAAAGCCAGTAGTAGTGGTCACTAAATATTCACACTCATTAAAGCCTGTAAATGTCACCTGTTCTCAAAAAAAATCCTGGGGTCAAAAATCGACGAAAAATTCAAAACAGGGCAGCCTTCCCAGAAGACCACTTCAAGTGGTTTATTGTACTCACAGTTTTTTTCTGTTTTTGTTTAACAGAAAGAAAACAAAGCATGGAAAAATGCTGAACATTAGGAATTATTAAAGACATGCAAATCCAAATGACAAAAACCTATCAGCTCACACCAGTCATAATGGCCATCAGCAAAAATTCTGCAAACAATAAATGCTGAAGGGGTTGTGGAGAAATGCGCACCCTCGTTTCTAATTGGGACATGGTAAAAACCAGTAATGAAAACACAAAGGAGGTGCCTTGATAAGGTAAATATTGAGCTACCATTCAATCAAGCATACCCACTGCTGGGCCTATCACCTGAGAGGATGAGAATCAAAAAGACACAGGGTGGCAATCCTGCACTCCAGCAATATTTACCACAGCCAACACTTGGAAGCAACAAAAATGTCTGTCAACAGAGGAAGGCACAAAGAAGAAGTGGTCCATGTACACAATGGAATATTACTCCAATAAAAAAAAATATATAATTTCAATTTAGAAACCAAACGTAAGTAAGGAGACATCAGCTTTTGGGGGTTTGTCCGGGCACATTCCTCTCTAATATACAACTGAGGAACACCACTGGCAGGAAGGACTCTTTCCGTAATTCCCAGAATGGGGAAAGGAGAAATGCTGCCGCCCAATGGCCGATACCTGCAACAGCAGCTTTAAAACCTGTGCTAATGGTCACTTCATATGCACAAGTACTGGAGGGCTGTAAATGAAACCTGCCCTCAGAATGTCTTCAGGGAGGTAATGGCCAAAATATTTCAAAATGTGACACATACTTCAAGAAAACCATTTGAAGAGGTAAGCGCTACTCACAGCTTGAAAAAAAGAGGACATGCCTGAAAGTTCAATTGCAAGGGATTATGAGATGCATGCAAATCCAACCTCAAAGAGGTGTCAGCTCACACCTGTCAGAATAAACATCAGCAGAAAAACTACAAACAATAAATGCTGAACGGGTTGTGGACAAGGGCATACCCTCAAATTTAAGTGGAACATAACCTGGTAAGAGCCACTAATGAGAACAGAATGGAGACGCCTTTACAAGGTAAACATTTTGCTACCATATGATCCAACAGGCCCTCTCCTGGGCCTATAACCGAAGAAGACATAATTGAAAGACACAGGCAGGCAAACGTGCATTTCAGCAGTGTTACAATAACCAAGACATGGAAGCAACCAAAAAGTCCATCAACAGCTGAGTGGACAAAGAAAAACTGGTCCACGTACAGATGGAATATTAGCCAAGGAAAAAAATGACACAATGCCATTTGCATCACCATAGATGAGTCTAGAAGTAATCATACAACTTGTAGTAAGTCAGAAAGCGAAAGACACGTATCCTGTGATATCACTTATAGGTGTTACCTAAAAATTGATACCAGTGAAGATATTTCCACAGAGAAAGGCAATCACAGATTCATTAAACAAACTTATGGTTCACCAATGGAAAGGTGTGAGGATTGGATACATTAGGATGTCAGAGTTAACAGAGATATACAAACACAGGTGAAGTATATAATCACCAAAGACCTAAAGGATACCAAGAGAAGACTACTCAACATTGTGTCATAACCTAAAATGGGAAAAGGATCCAAAGAAGAAAAGAGATATGTATATGTGGAAAACAACCACATCTTGCACACCTAAAACAAGCAAAACATTGTAATCACACTTGCTGTGATAAACAATGAAAATTAAATGTAAAAAAAGAACAATATTTAGTGAGATATAAACATAAGGGGCTTTTTCCTGGCCCATTCCATTCTAATTTGCAACCTAGAACAGGACTTCCATTGAGGCTCTGTTTCCCTAGTAACCAGATTTGGTTAATGAGAACTGCTGCCGCCTTGTGGCCGTTTCACACAACAGCAGCTCTAACTGCAGCTGTAATGGTTACTTGACAGTCAAAATAATTGCAGGCCTGTAAATGACACCTGTCCTCAAAACAATCCTTCGGTCGTAAATCGAGCAAAAATCTCCAAAGACATCCATATTTCAAAACGACAATTTCAAGAGGCATATTTTATGCACATTTTATATTCTGTCTCTTTTTTTTTTGTTATAGAAAAAGGCATGGAAAAACGCTCAACGTCAGGAATTAATAAAGCCATGCAAATCCAGTCTAGAAACACATTCACCTCACAGCCGTCAGAAGGATCATCAGCAAAGAAGTCTACATAGTATAAATGCTGAAGGGGTTTTAGAGAACTGTGTACCCTCTAGCTGCTGATGGGATGTAACCTGGTAACAGCCAGTACAGAGAACAAAATGGAGGTGTGTTTAAAGGTAAAACTTGAGCTACTCTGTGATCTGGTAGGCCCACTGATGGGCCTATCCGCTGAGTAGACCTGAATCAAAAAGACACAGGCTGGCAATCCTTCACTGCAGCAACATGTACCATCGCCAAGAGCTGGAAGAAACCAAAATATCCATCAACAGAAAAATGCACCAAGAAGAAGTGGTCCATGTACACAATGGAATATTAGCCATGGAAAAGCATGGAACAATGCTGTTGGCACCACCATAGAAGGATCTAGAGATAATCACCCTACCTGAAGTAAGAAAGAAAACGAAAGACAGATATCCTATTACATCACTTATAGGTGTTACCTAAAAATTGATACCCATGAAATAATTTCCAAGAGAAGGACACTCATAGACTCAGAAAACCAAATTATGTTTAACCAAGTGGAAAGGGGTAAGGAATGTATGAATTAGGATATGGGGGTTAACAGACATGTAGTAATACATATGAAATATATAATCACAAAATACCTATAGAATGCTAAAAGAGGTGTACTCAACACTCTGTAATAACCTACACGGGAAAGGATCCAAAGATGAATAGATCAATACATTGATATAATGAACCAGATTCCGTACACCTAGAAAAAACACAGTATTTTTATCCAATTTGCTGTGAGAGCAAATAAAAATTAAATGTAAAAAACAAACAAGAATTAAGGAGATATAAGCTCTTGGGAGTTTGCCGTGGCACATTCTGCTCTAATTTGCAGCTTACAAACACGATTTCCAGGAACCCTCTGTTGCCCAAAAACCCAGAGTTGGAAATGTAGAAATGCTGCCGCCTTGTGGCCGTTTCCCACAAGAGTGGCTTTAAACCCACAGCTAATGGTCACTTAACATTCACAAGGACTCAGGACAGTAAAGGACAACTGCCCTCAAAAATTCACAAGTGGCAAAATTTTCAAGGAGATAGTATGAAGAGGTAAATTTTACTCATTATTTTTCTAAAAACAAAGAAAATGGATAAAAGCTCAACAACATAAATTTTTAAACTCATGCAAATCTAGCCTACAAAAAGATTTCAACACACACATGTCAACTACCATCAGCCAAAGGTCTACAAACAATAAATGCTGAAGGGGTTTTAGAGAACTGTGTACCCTCTAGCTGCTGGTGAGATGTAAAGTGGTAAGAGCCAATAGTGAGCACAGAAAGGAGCTGTGTTTAAAAGTAAAAATTGAGTCAGCATTCCATTCAGCAGGTCAACTGCTGAAACTCTCACCTGAAAATACCAGAGTCGAGAAGGCACAGGCTGCAACAGCTTCACTGCAGGATTTTTCACAATAGCCAAGACACGGAAGCAACCAAAATGTCCATCAATGGATGAATGGATAAAGAAGTGGTCCATGTACATAATGGAATATTAGCCATGGAAAACAGTGAAACACTGCTCGTTGAGGCACCATTTATGAGCCTAAATATAATCTCAGAACATGCCATAAGTCAGAAAGAAAAAGACATATAGTATGATATCACTTATAGGTGTTATCTAACAACTGACAAATATGATAGCACTTTCACAGAGAAAGAAACTCACAGACTTAGAAAACAAACTATTCTTATGTAAATGGAAAGGTGGGTGGTATGGAAAATTAAGATTAGGGTTACCATATGTGTACAAATACCTACTAAATACATTTATCAAAGAGACCGACCATATAGCAAGGGAGGTCAATGGAGCACTCTGCATTAATTTACATGGGAGGAGTATCTGCACATGAATATATTACATATGTGTGTGTGTGTGTGTGTGTGTGTTTATATGTGTGTGTGTGTAATGTACAAATGAACCAGATTGTATACACGTAGGACAAACAATATTCTAAACATTACCTCGATTTAAAAAGACTAAAAAATCGAACAAGAAATAATGGAATATTAACTTACAGGATTTTTCCTAGCACATTCCATTCTAATTTACAACCTGGGAACCTGACTTCCAGAAAGGCTGTGCTGCCCTAGAAACCAGTTTTGGGAATGGAGAAATGCTGCCGCCTTGTGGCCGTTTCCCCCAACAGCACCTTTAAAGCCAGTAGTAGTGGTCACTAAATATTCACACTCATTACAAGCCTGTAAATGTCACCTGTTCTCAAAAAAAATCCTGGGGTCAAAAATCGACGAAAAATTCAAAACAGGGCAGCCTTCCCAGAAGACCACTTCAAGTGGTTTATTGTACTCACAGTTTTTTTCTGTTTTTGTTTAACAGAAAGAAAACAAAGCATGGAAAAATGCTGAACATTAGGAATTATTAAAGACATGCAAATCCAAATGACAAAAACCTATCAGCTCACACCAGTCATAATGGCCATCAGCAAAAATTCTGCAAACAATAAATGCTGAAGGGGTTGTGGAGAAATGCGCACCCTCGTTTCTAATTGGGACATGGTAAAAACCAGTAATGAAAACACAAAGGAGGTGCCTTGATAAGGTAAGTATTGAGCTACCATTCAATCAAGCATACCCACTGCTGGGCCTATCACCTGAGAGGATGAGAATCAAAAAGACACAGGGTGGCATCCTGCACTCCAGCAATATTTACCACAGCCAACACTTGGAAGCAACAAAAATGTCTGTCAACAGAGGAAGGCACAAAGAAGAAGTGGTCCATGTACACAATGGAATATTACTCCAATAAAAAAATATATAATTTCAATTTAGAAACCAAACGTAAGTAAGGAGACATCAGCTTTTGGGGGTTTGTCCGGGCACATTCCTCTCTAATATACAACTGAGGAACACCACTGGCAGGAAGGACTCTTTCCGTAATTCCCAGAATGGGGAAAGGAGAAATGCTGCCGCCCAATGGCCGATACCTGCAACAGCAGCTTTAAAACCTGTGCTAATGGTCACTTCATATGCACAAGTACTGGAGGGCTGTAAATGAAACCTGCCCTCAGAATGTCTTCAGGGAGGTAATGGCCAAAATATTTCAAAATGTGACACATACTTCAAGAAAACCATTTGAAGAGGTAAGCACTACTCACAGCTTGAAAAACAGAGGACATGCCTGAAAGTTCAATTTCAAGGGATTATGAGATGCATGCAAATCCAACCTCAAAGAGGTGTCAGCTCACACCTGTCAGAATAAACATCAGCAGAAAAACTACAAACAGTAAATGCTGAACGGGTTGTGGACAAGGGCATACCCTCAAATTTAAGTGGAACATAACCTGGTAAGAGCCACTAATGAGAACAGAATGGAGACGCCTTTACAAGGTAAACATTTTGCTACCATATGATCCAACAGGCCCTCTCCTGGGCCTATAACCGAAGAAGACATAATTGAAAGACACAGGCAGGCAAACGTGCATTTCAGCAGTGTTACAATAACCAAGACATGGAAGCAACCAAAAAGTCCATCAACAGCTGAGTGGACAAAGAAAAACTGGTCCACGTACAGATGGAATATTAGCCAAGGAAAAAAATGACACAATGCCATTTGCATCACCATAGATGAGTCTAGAAGTAATCACACAACTTGTAGTAAGTCAGAAAGCGAAAGACACGTATCCTGTGATATCACTTATAGGTGTTACCTAAAAATTGATACCAGTGAAGATATTTCCACAGAGAAAGGCAATCACAGATTCATTAAACAAACTTATGGTTCACCAATGGAAAGGTGTGAGGATTGGATACATTAGGATGTCAGAGTTAACAGAGATATACAAACACAGGTGAAGTATATAATCACCAAAGACCTAAAGGATACCAAGAGAAGACTACTCAACATTGTGTCATAACCTAAAATGGGAAAAGGATCCAAAGAAGAAAAGAGATATGTATATGTGGAAAACAACCACATCTTGCACACCTAAAACAAGCAAAACATTGTAATCACACTTGCTGTGATAAACAATGAAAATTAAATGTAAAAAAAGAACAATATTTAGTGAGATATAAACATAAGGGGCTTTTTCCTGGCCCATTCCATTCTAATTTGCAACCTAGAACAGGACTTCCATTGAGGCTCTGTTTCCCTAGTAACCAGATTTGGTTAATGAGAACTGCTGCCGCCTTGTGGCCGTTTCACACAACAGCAGCTCTAACTGCAGCTGTAATGGTTACTTGACAGTCAAAATAATTGCAGGCCTGTAAATGACACCTGTCCTCAAAACAATCCTTCGGTCGTAAATCGAGCAAAAATCTCCAAAGACATCCATATTTCAAAACGACAATTTCAAGAGGCATATTTTATGCACATTTTATATTCTGTCTCTTTTTTTTTGTTATAGAAAAAGGCATGGAAAAACGCTCAACGTCAGGAATTAATAAAGCCATGCAAATCCAGTCTAGAAACACATTCACCTCACAGCCGTCAGAAGGATCATCAGCAAAGAAGTCTACATAGTATAAATGCTGAAGGGGTTTTAGAGAACTGTGTACCCTCTAGCTGCTGATGGGATGTAACCTGGTAACAGCCAGTACAGAGAACAAAATGGAGGTGTGTTTAAAGGTAAAACTTGAGCTACTCTGTGATCTGGTAGGCCCACTGATGGGCCTATCCGCTGAGTAGACCTGAATCAAAAAGACACAGGCTGGCAATCCTTCACTGCAGCAACATGTACCATCGCCAAGAGCTGGAAGAAACCAAAATATCCATCAACAGAAAAATGCACCAAGAAGAAGTGGTCCATGTACACAATGGAATATTAGCCATGGAAAAGCATGGAACAATGCTGTTGGCACCACCATAGAAGGATCTAGAGATACTCACCCTACCTGAAGTAAGAAAGAAAACGAAAGACAGATATCCTATTACATCACTTATAGGTGTTACCTAAAAATTGATACCCATGAAATAATTTCCAAGAGAAGGACACTCATAGACTCAGAAAACCAAATTATGTTTAACCAAGTGGAAAGGGGTAAGGAATGTATGAATTAGGATATGGGGGTTAACAGACATGTAGTAATACATATGAAATATATAATCACAAAATACCTATAGAATGCTAAAAGAGGTGTACTCAACACTCTGTAATAACCTACACGGGAAAGGATCCAAAGATGAATAGATCAATACATTGATATAATGAACCAGATTCCGTACACCTAGAAAAAACACAGTATTTTTATCCAATTTGCTGTGATAAGAAATAAAAATTAAATGTGAAAAACAAACAAGAATTAAGGAGACATAAGCTCTTGGGAGTTTGCCGTGGCACATTCTGCTCTAATTTGCAGCTTACAAACACGATTTCCAGGAACCCTCTGTTGCCCAAAATCCCAGAGTTGGAAATGTAGAAATGCTGCCGCCTTGTGGCCGTTTCCCACAAGAGCGGCTTTAAAACCACAGCTAACGGTCACTTAACATTCACAAGGACTCAGGACAGTAAAGGACAACTGCCCTCAAAAATTCACAAGTGGCAAAATTTTCAAGGAGATAGTATGAAGAGGTAAATTTTACTCATTATTTTTCTAAAAACAAAGAAAATGGATAAAAGCTCAACAACATAAATTTTTAAACTCATGCAAATCTAGCCTACAAAAAGATTTCAACACACACACGTCAACTACCATCAGCCAAAGGTCTACAAACAATAAATGCTGAAGGGGTTTTAGAGAACTGTGTACCCTCTAGCTGCTGGTGAGATGTAAAGTGGTAAGAGCCAATAGTGAGCACAGAAAGGAGCTGTGTTTAAAAGTAAAAATTGAGTTAGCATTCCATTCAGCAGGTCAACTGCTGAAACTCTCACCTGAAAATACCAGAGTCGAGAAGGCACAGGCTGCAACAGCTTCACTGCAGGATTTTTCACAATAGCCAAGACACGGAAGCAACCAAAATGTCCATCACTGGATGAATGGATAAAGAAGAAGTGGTCCATGTACATAATGGAATATTAGCCATGGAAAACAGTGAAACACTGCTCGTTGAGGCACCATTTATGAGCCTAGATATAATCTCAGAACATGCCGTAAGTCAGAAAGAAAAAGATATATAGTAAGATATCACTTAAAGGCGTTATCTAACAACTGACAAAAATGATAGCATTTTCACAGAGAAAGAAACTCACAGACTTAGAAAACAAACTATTCTTATGTAAATGGAAAGGTGGGTGGTATGGAAAATTAAGATTAGGGTTACCATATGTGTACAAATACCTACTAAATACATTTATCAAAGAGAACGACCATATAGCAAGGGAGGTCAATGGAGCACTCTGCAATAATTTACATGGGAAGAGTATCTGCACATGAATATATTACATATGTGTGTGTGTGTGTGTGTGTGTGTTTATATGTGTGTGTGTGTAATGTACAAATGAACCAGATTGTATACACGTAGGACAAACAATATTCTAAACATTACCTCGATTTAAAAAGACTAAAAAATCAAACAAGAAATAATGGAATATTAACGTACAGGTTTTTTCCTAGCACATTCCATTCTAATTTACAACCTGGGAACCTGACTTCCAGAAAGGCTGTGCTGCCCTAGAAACCAGTTTTGGGAATGGAGAAATGCTGCCGCCTTGTGGCCGTTTCCCCCAACAGCACCTTTAAAGCCAGTAGTAGTGGTCACTAAATATTCACACTCATTACAAGCCTGTAAATGTCACCTGTTCTCAAAAAAAATCCTGGGGTCAAAAATCGACGAAAAATTCAAAACAGGGCAGCCTTCCCAGAAGACCACTTCAAGTGGTTTATTGTACTCACAGTTTTTTTCTGTTTTTGTTTAACAGAAAGAAAACAAAGCATGGAAAAATGCTGAACATTAGGAATTATTAAAGACATGCAAATCCAAATGACAAAAACCTATCAGCTCACACCAGTCATAATGGCCATCAGCAAAAATTCTGCAAACAATAAATGCTGAAGGGGTTGTGGAGAAATGCGCACCCTCGTTTCTAATTGGGACATGGTAAAAACCAGTAATGAAAACACAAAGGAGGTGCCTTGATAAGGTAAGTATTGAGCTACCATTCAATCAAGCATACCCACTGCTGGGCCTATCACCTGAGAGGATGAGAATCAAAAAGACACAGGGTGGCATCCTGCACTCCAGCAATATTTACCACAGCCAACACTTGGAAGCAACAAAAATGTCTGTCAACAGAGGAAGGCACAAAGAAGAAGTGGTCCATGTACACAATGGAATATTACTCCAATAAAAAAAATATATAATTTCAATTTAGAAACCAAACGTAAGTAAGGAGACATCAGCTTTTGGGGGTTTGTCCGGGCACATTCCTCTCTAATATACAACTGAGGAACACCACTGGCAGGAAGGACTCTTTCCGTAATTCCCAGAATGGGGAAAGGAGAAATGCTGCCGCCCAATGGCCGATACCTGCAACAGCAGCTTTAAAACCTGTGCTAATGGTCACTTCATATGCACAAGTACTGGAGGGCTGTAAATGAAACCTGCCCTCAGAATGTCTTCAGGGAGGTAATGGCCAAAATATTTCAAAATGTGACACATACTTCAAGAAAACCATTTGAAGAGGTAAGCGCTACTCACAGCTTGAAAAACAGAGGACATGCCTGAAAGTTCAATTTCAAGGGATTATGAGATGCATGCAAATCCAACCTCAAAGAGGTGTCAGCTCACACCTGTCAGAATAAACATCAGCAGAAAAACTACAAACAATAAATGCTGAACGGGTTGTGGACAAGGGCATACCCTCAAATTTAAGTGGAACATAACCTGGTAAGAGCCACTAATGAGAACAGAATGGAGACGCCTTTACAAGGTAAACATTTTGCTACCATATGATCCAACAGGCCCTCTCCTGGGCCTATAACCGAAGAAGACATAATTGAAAGACACAGGCAGGCAAACGTGCATTTCAGCAGTGTTACAATAACCAAGACATGGAAGCAACCAAAAAGTCCATCAACAGCTGAGTGGACAAAGAAAAACTGGTCCACGTACAGATGGAATATTAGCCAAGGAAAAAAATGACACAATGCCATTTGCATCACCATAGATGAGTCTAGAAGTAATCACACAACTTGTAGTAAGTCAGAAAGCGAAAGACACGTATCCTGTGATATCACTTATAGGTGTTACCTAAAAATTGATACCAGTGAAGATATTTCCACAGAGAAAGGCAATCACAGATTCATTAAACAAACTTATGGTTCACCAATGGAAAGGTGTGAGGATTGGATACATTAGGATGTCAGAGTTAACAGAGATATACAAACACAGGTGAAGTATATAATCACCAAAGACCTAAAGGATACCAAGAGAAGACTACTCAACATTGTGTCATAACCTAAAATGGGAAAAGGATCCAAAGAAGAAAAGAGATATGTATATGTGGAAAACAACCACATCTTGCACACCTAAAACAAGCAAAACATTGTAATCACACTTGCTGTGATAAACAATGAAAATTAAATGTAAAAAAAGAACAATATTTAGTGAGATATAAACATAAGGGGCTTTTTCCTGGCCCATTCCATTCTAATTTGCAACCTAGAACAGGACTTCCATTGAGGCTCTGTTTCCCTAGTAACCAGATTTGGTTAATGAGAACTGCTGCCGCCTTGTGGCCGTTTCACACAACAGCAGCTCTAACTGCAGCTGTAATGGTTACTTGACAGTCAAAATAATTGCAGGCCTGTAAATGACACCTGTCCTCAAAACAATCCTTCGGTCGTAAATCGAGCAAAAATCTCCAAAGACATCCATATTTCAAAACGACAATTTCAAGAGGCATATTTTATGCACATTTTATATTCTGTCTCTTTTTTTTTTGTTATAGAAAAAGGCATGGAAAAACGCTCAACGTCAGGAATTAATAAAGCCATGCAAATCCAGTCTAGAAACACATTCACCTCACAGCCGTCAGAAGGATCATCAGCAAAGAAGTCTACATAGTATAAATGCTGAAGGGGTTTTAGAGAACTGTGTACCCTCTAGCTGCTGATGGGATGTAACCTGGTAACAGCCAGTACAGAGAACAAAATGGAGGTGTGTTTAAAGGTAAAACTTGAGCTACTCTGTGATCTGGTAGGCCCACTGATGGGCCTATCCGCTGAGTAGACCTGAATCAAAAAGACACAGGCTGGCAATCCTTCACTGCAGCAACATGTACCATCGCCAAGAGCTGGAAGAAACCAAAATATCCATCAACAGAAAAATGCACCAAGAAGAAGTGGTCCATGTACACAATGGAATATTAGCCATGGAAAAGCATGGAACAATGCTGTTGGCACCACCATAGAAGGATCTAGAGATAATCACCCTACCTGAAGTAAGAAAGAAAACGAAAGACAGATATCCTATTACATCACTTATAGGTGTTACCTAAAAATTGATACCCATGAAATAATTTCCAAGAGAAGGACACTCATAGACTCAGAAAACCAAATTATGTTTAACCAAGTGGAAAGGGGTAAGGAATGTATGAATTAGGATATGGGGGTTAACAGACATGTAGTAATACATATGAAATATATAATCACAAAATACCTATAGAATGCTAAAAGGTGTACTCAACACTCTGTAATAACCTACACGGGAAAGGATCCAAAGATGAATAGATCAATACATTGATATAATGAACCAGATTCCGTACACCTAGAAAAAACACAGTATTTTTATCCAATTTGCTGTGATAAGAAATAAAAATTAAATGTGAAAAACAAACAAGAATTAAGGAGACATAAGCTCTTGGGAGTTTGCCGTGGCACATTCTGCTCTAATTTGCAGCTTACAAACACGATTTCCAGGAACCCTCTGTTGCCCAAAATCCCAGAGTTGGAAATGTAGAAATGCTGCCGCCTTGTGGCCGTTTCCCACAAGAGCGGCTTTAAAACCACAGCTAACGGTCACTTAACATTCACAAGGACTCAGGACAGTAAAGGACAACTGCCCTCAAAAATTCACAAGTGGCAAAATTTTCAAGGAGATAGTATGAAGAGGTAAATTTTACTCATTATTTTTCTAAAAACAAAGAAAATGGATAAAAGCTCAACAACATAAATTTTTAAACTCATGCAAATCTAGCCTACAAAAAGATTTCAACACACACACGTCAACTACCATCAGCCAAAGGTCTACAAACAATAAATGCTGAAGGGGTTTTAGAGAACTGTGTACCCTCTAGCTGCTGGTGAGATGTAAAGTGGTAAGAGCCAATAGTGAGCACAGAAAGGAGCTGTGTTTAAAAGTAAAAATTGAGTTAGCATTCCATTCAGCAGGTCAACTGCTGAAACTCTCACCTGAAAATACCAGAGTCGAGAAGGCACAGGCTGCAACAGCTTCACTGCAGGATTTTTCACAATAGCCAAGACACGGAAGCAACCAAAATGTCCATCACTGGATGAATGGATAAAGAAGAAGTGGTCCATGTACATAATGGAATATTAGCCATGGAAAACAGTGAAACACTGCTCGTTGAGGCACCATTTATGAGCCTAGATATAATCTCAGAACATGCCGTAAGTCAGAAAGAAAAAGACATATAGTATGATATCACTTAAAGGCGTTATCTAACAACTGACAAAAATGATAGCATTTTCACAGAGAAAGAAACTCACAGACTTAGAAAACAAACTATTCTTATGTAAATGGAAAGGTGGGTGGTATGGAAAATTAAGATTAGGGTTACCATATGTGTACAAATACCTACTAAATACATTTATCAAAGAGAACGACCATATAGCAAGAGAGGTCAATGGACCACTATGCAATAATTTACATGGGAAGAGTATCTGCACATGAATATATTACATATGTGTGTGTGTGTGTGTGTGTGTATATATATATATGTGTGTGTGTGTAATGTACAAATGAACCAGATTGTATACACGTAGGACAAACAATATTCTAAACATTACCTCGATTTAAAAAGACTAAAAAATCGAACAAGAAATAATGGAATATTAACTTACAGGATTTTTCCTAGCACATTCCATTCTAATTTACAACCTGGGAACCTGACTTCCAGAAAGGCTGTGCTGCCCTAGAAACCAGTTTTGGGAATGGAGAAATGCTGCCGCCTTGTGGCCGTTTCCCCCAACAGCACCTTTAAAGCCAGTAGTAGTGGTCACTAAATATTCACACTCATTACAAGCCTGTAAATGTCACCTGTTCTCAAAAAAAATCCTGGGGTCAAAAATCGACGAAAAATTCAAAACAGGGCAGCCTTCCCAGAAGACCACTTCAAGTGGTTTATTGTACTCACAGTTTTTTTCTGTTTTTGTTTAACAGAAAGAAAACAAAGCATGGAAAAATGCTGAACATTAGGAATTATTAAAGACATGCAAATCCAAATGACAAAAACCTATCAGCTCACACCAGTCATAATGGCCATCAGCAAAAATTCTGCAAACAATAAATGCTGAAGGGGTTGTGGAGAAATGCGCACCCTCGTTTCTAATTGGGACATGGTAAAAACCAGTAATGAAAACACAAAGGAGGTGCCTTGATAAGGTAAATATTGAGCTACCATTCAATCAAGCATACCCACTGCTGGGCCTATCACCTGAGAGGATGAGAATCGAAAAGACACAGGGTGGCAATCCTGCACTCCAGCAATATTTACCACAGCCAACACTTGGAAGCAACAAAAATGTCTGTCAACAGAGGAAGGCACAAAGAAGAAGTGGTCCATGTACACAATGGAATATTACTCCAATAAAAAAAATATATAATTTCAATTTAGAAACCAAACGTAAGTAAGGAGACATCAGCTTTTGGGGGTTTGTCCGGGCACATTCCTCTCTAATATACAACTGAGGAACACCACTGGCAGGAAGGACTCTTTCCGTAATTCCCAGAATGGGGAAAGGAGAAATGCTGCCGCCCAATGGCCGATACCTGCAACAGCAGCTTTAAAACCTGTGCTAATGGTCACTTCATATGCACAAGTACTGGAGGGCTGTAAATGAAACCTGCCCTCAGAATGTCTTCAGGGAGGTAATGGCCAAAATATTTCAAAATGTGACACATACTTCAAGAAAACCATTTGAAGAGGTAAGCGCTACTCACAGCTTGAAAAAAAGAGGACATGCCTGAAAGTTCAATTTCAAGGGATTATGAGATGCATGCAAATCCAACCTCAAAGAGGTGTCAGCTCACACCTGTCAGAATAAACATCAGCAGAAAAACTACAAACAATAAATGCTGAACGGGTTGTGGACAAGGGCATACCCTCAAATTTAAGTGGAACATAACCTGGTAAGAGCCACTAATGAGAACAGAATGGAGACGCCTTTACAAGGTAAACATTTTGCTACCATATGATCCAACAGGCCCTCTCCTGGGCCTATAACCGAAGAAGACATAATTGAAAGACACAGGCAGGCAAACGTGCATTTCAGCAGTGTTACAATAACCAAGACATGGAAGCAACCAAAAAGTCCATCAACAGCTGAGTGGACAAAGAAAAACTGGTCCACGTACAGATGGAATATTAGTCAAGGAAAAAAATGACACAATGCCATTTGCATCACCATAGATGAGTCTAGAAGTAATCACACAACTTGTAGTAAGTCAGAAAGCGAAAGACACGTATCCTGTGATATCACTTATAGGTGTTACCTAAAAATTGATACCAGTGAAGATATTTCCACAGAGAAAGGCAATCACAGATTCATTAAACAAACTTATGGTTCACCAATGGAAAGGTGTGAGGATTGGATACATTAGGATGTCAGAGTTAACAGAGATATACAAACACAGGTGAAGTATATAATCACCAAAGACCTAAAGGATACCAAGAGAAGACTACTCAACATTGTGTCATAACCTAAAATGGGAAAAGGATCCAAAGAAGAAAAGAGATATGTATATGTGGAAAACAACCACATCTTGCACACCTAAAACAAGCAAAACATTGTAATCACACTTGCTGTGATAAACAATGAAAATTAAATGTAAAAAAAGAACAATATTTAGTGAGATATAAACATAAGGGGCTTTTTCCTGGCCCATTCCATTCTAATTTGCAACCTAGAACAGGACTTCCATTGAGGCTCTGTTTCCCTAGTAACCAGATTTGGTTAATGAGAACTGCTGCCGCCTTGTGGCCGTTTCACACAACAGCAGCTCTAACTGCAGCTGTAATGGTTACTTGACAGTCAAAATAATTGCAGGCCTGTAAATGACACCTGTCCTCAAAACAATCCTTCGGTCGTAAATCGAGCAAAAATCTCCAAAGACATCCATATTTCAAAACGACAATTTCAAGAGGCATATTTTATGCACATTTTATATTCTGTCTCTTTTTTTTTGTTATAGAAAAAGGCATGGAAAAACGCTCAACGTCAGGAATTAATAAAGCCATGCAAATCCAGTCTAGAAACACATTCACCTCACAGCCGTCAGAAGGATCATCAGCAAAGAAGTCTACATAGTATAAATGCTGAAGGGGTTTTAGAGAACTGTGTACCCTCTAGCTGCTGATGGGATGTAACCTGGTAACAGCCAGTACAGAGAACAAAATGGAGGTGTGTTTAAAGGTAAAACTTGAGCTACTCTGTGATCTGGTAGGCCCACTGATGGGCCTATCCGCTGAGTAGACCTGAATCAAAAAGACACAGGCTGGCAATCCTTCACTGCAGCAACATGTACCATCGCCAAGAGCTGGAAGAAACCAAAATATCCATCAACAGAAAAATGCACCAAGAAGAAGTGGTCCATGTACACAATGGAATATTAGCCATGGAAAAGCATGGAACAATGCTGTTGGCACCACCATAGAAGGATCTAGAGATAATCACCCTACCTGAAGTAAGAAAGAAAACGAAAGACAGATATCCTATTACATCACTTATAGGTGTTACCTAAAAATTGATACCCATGAAATAATTTCCAAGAGAAGGACACTCATAGACTCAGAAAACCAAATTATGTTTAACCAAGTGGAAAGGGGTAAGGAATGTATGAATTAGGATATGGGGGTTAACAGACATGTAGTAATACATATGAAATATATAATCACAAAATACCTATAGAATGCTAAAAGAGGTGTACTCAACACTCTGTAATAACCTACACGGGAAAGGATCCAAAGATGAATAGATCAATACATTGATATAATGAACCAGATTCCGTACACCTAGAAAAAACACAGTATTTTTATCCAATTTGCTGTGATAAGAAATAAAAATTAAATGTGAAAAACAAACAAGAATTAAGGAGACATAAGCTCTTGGGAGTTTGCCGTGGCACATTCTGCTCTAATTTGCAGCTTACAAACACGATTTCCAGGAACCCTCTGTTGCCCAAAATCCCAGAGTTGGAAATGTAGAAATGCTGCCGCCTTGTGGCCGTTTCCCACAAGAGCGGCTTTAAAACCACAGCTAACGGTCACTTAACATTCACAAGGACTCAGGACAGTAAAGGACAACTGCCCTCAAAAATTCACAAGTGGCAAAATTTTCAAGGAGATAGTATGAAGAGGTAAATTTTACTCATTATTTTTCTAAAAACAAAGAAAATGGATAAAAGCTCAACAACATAAATTTTTAAACTCATGCAAATCTAGCCTACAAAAAGATTTCAACACACACACGTCAACTACCATCAGCCAAAGGTCTACAAACAATAAATGCTGAAGGGGTTTTAGAGAACTGTGTACCCTCTAGCTGCTGGTGAGATGTAAAGTGGTAAGAGCCAATAGTGAGCACAGAAAGGAGCTGTGTTTAAAAGTAAAAATTGAGTTAGCATTCCATTCAGCAGGTCAACTGCTGAAACTCTCACCTGAAAATACCAGAATCGAGAAGGCACAGGCTGCAACAGCTTCTCTGCAGGATTTTTCACAATAGCCAAGACACGGAAGCAACCAAAATGTCCATCAATGGATGAATGGATAAAGAAGAAGTGGTCCATGTACATAATGGAATATTAGCCATGGAAAACAGTGAAACACTGCTCGTTGAGGCACCATTTATGAGCCTAGATATAATCTCAGAACATGTCGTAAGTCAGAAAGAAAAAGACATATAGTATGATATCACTTAAAGGCGTTATCTAACAACTGACAAAAATGATAGCATTTTCACAGAGAAAGAAACTCACAGACTTAGAAAACAAACTATTCTTATGTAAATGGAAAGGTGGGTGGTATGGAAAATTAAGATTAGGGTTACCATATGTGTACAAATACCTACTAAATACATTTATCAAAGAGAACGACCAGATAACAAGGGAGGTCAATGGAGCACTCTGCAATAATTTACATGGGAAGAGTATCTGCACATGAATATATTACATATGTGTGTGTGTGTGTGTGTGTATATATATATATATGTGTGTGTGTGTAATGTACAAATGAACCAGATTGTATACACGTAGGACAAACAATATTCTAAACATTACCTCGATTTAAAAAGACTAAAAAATCGAACAAGAAATAATGGAATATTAACTTACAGGATTTTTCCTAGCACATTCCATTCTAATTTACAACCTGGGAACCTGACTTCCAGAAAGGCTGTGCTGCCCTAGAAACCAGTTTTGGGAATGGAGAAATGCTGCCGCCTTGTGGCCGTTTCCCCCAACAGCACCTTTAAAGCCAGTAGTAGTGGTCACTAAATATTCACACTCATTACAAGCCTGTAAATGTCACCTGTTCTCAAAAAAAATCCTGGGGTCAAAAATCGACGAAAAATTCAAAACAGGGCAGCCTTCCCAGAAGACCACTTCAAGTGGTTTATTGTACTCACAGTTTTTTTCTGTTTTTGTTTAACAGAAAGAAAACAAAGCATGGAAAAATGCTGAACATTAGGAATTATTAAAGACATGCAAATCCAAATGACAAAAACCTATCAGCTCACACCAGTCATAATGGCCATCAGCAAAAATTCTGCAAACAATAAATGCTGAAGGGGTTGTGGAGAAATGCGCACCCTCGTTTCTAATTGGGACATGGTAAAAACCAGTAATGAAAACACAAAGGAGGTGCCTTGATAAGGTAAATATTGAGCTACCATTCAATCAAGCATACCCACTGCTGGGCCTATCACCTGAGAGGATGAGAATCAAAAAGACACAGGGTGGCAATCCTGCACTCCAGCAATATTTACCACAGCCAACACTTGGAAGCAACAAAAATGTCTGTCAACAGAGGAAGGCACAAAGAAGAAGTGGTCCATGTACACAATGGAATATTACTCCAATAAAAAAAATATATAATTTCAATTTAGAAACCAAACGTAAGTAAGGAGACATCAGCTTTTGGGGGTTTGTCCGGGCACATTCCTCTCTAATATACAACTGAGGAACACCACTGGCAGGAAGGACTCTTTCCGTAATTCCCAGAATGGGGAAAGGAGAAATGCTGCCGCCCAATGGCCGATACCTGCAACAGCAGCTTTAAAACCTGTGCTAATGGTCACTTCATATGCACAAGTACTGGAGGGCTGTAAATGAAACCTGCCCTCAGAATGTCTTCAGGGAGGTAATGGCCAAAATATTTCAAAATGTGACACATACTTCAAGAAAACCATTTGAAGAGGTAAGCGCTACTCACAGCTTGAAAAAAAGAGGACATGCCTGAAAGTTCAATTTCAAGGGATTATGAGATGCATGCAAATCCAACCTCAAAGAGGTGTCAGCTCACACCTGTCAGAATAAACATCAGCAGAAAAACTACAAACAATAAATGCTGAACGGGTTGTGGACAAGGGCATACCCTCAAATTTAAGTGGAACATAACCTGGTAAGAGCCACTAATGAGAACAGAATGGAGACGCCTTTACAAGGTAAACATTTTGCTACCATATGATCCAACAGGCCCTCTCCTGGGCCTATAACCGAAGAAGACATAATTGAAAGACACAGGCAGGCAAACGTGCATTTCAGCAGTGTTACAATAACCAAGACATGGAAGCAACCAAAAAGTCCATCAACAGCTGAGTGGACAAAGAAAAACTGGTCCACGTACAGATGGAATATTAGCCAAGGAAAAAAATGACACAATGCCATTTGCATCACCATAGATGAGTCTAGAAGTAATCACACAACTTGTAGTAAGTCAGAAAGCGAAAGACACGTATCCTGTGATATCACTTATAGGTGTTACCTAAAAATTGATACCAGTGAAGATATTTCCACAGAGAAAGGCAATCACAGATTCATTAAACAAACTTATGGTTCACCAATGGAAAGGTGTGAGGATTAGATACATTAGGATGTCAGAGTTAACAGAGATATACAAACACAGGTGAAGTATATAATCACCAAAGACCTAAAGGATACCAAGAGAAGACTACTCAACATTGTGTCATAACCTAAAATGGGAAAAGGATCCAAAGAAGAAAAGAGATATGTATATGTGGAAAACAACCACATCTTGCACACCTAAAACAAGCAAAACATTGTAATCACACTTGCTGTGATAAACAATGAAAATTAAATGTAAAAAAAACAATATTTAGTGAGATATAAACATAAGGGGCTTTTTCCTGGCCCATTCCATTCTAATTTGCAACCTAGAACAGGACTTCCATTGAGGCTCTGTTTCCCTAGTAACCAGATTTGGTTAATGAGAACTGCTGCCGCCTTGTGGCCGTTTCACACAACAGCAGCTCTAACTGCAGCTGTAATGGTTACTTGACAGTCAAAATAATTGCAGGCCTGTAAATGACACCTGTCCTCAAAACAATCCTTCGGTCGTAAATCGAGCAAAAATCTCCAAAGACATCCATATTTCAAAACGACAATTTCAAGAGGCATATTTTATGCACATTTTATATTCTGTCTCTTTTTTTTTTTGTTATAGAAAAAGGCATGGAAAAAGGCTCAACGTCAGGAATTAATAAAGCCATGCAAATCCAGTCTAGAAACACATTCACCTCACAGCCGTCAGAAGGATCATCAGCAAAGAAGTCTACATAGTATAAATGCTGAAGGGGTTTTAGAGAACTGTGTACCCTCTAGCTGCTGATGGGATGTAACCTGGTAACAGCCAGTACAGAGAACAAAATGGAGGTGTGTTTAAAGGTAAAACTTGAGCTACTCTGTGATCTGGTAGGCCCACTGATGGGCCTATCCGCTGAGTAGACCTGAATCAAAAAGACACAGGCTGGCAATCCTTCACTGCAGCAACATGTACCATCGCCAAGAGCTGGAAGAAACCAAAATATCCATCAACAGAAAAATGCACCAAGAAGAAGTGGTCCATGTACACAATGGAATATTAGCCATGGAAAAGCATGGAACAATGCTGTTGGCACCACCATAGAAGGATCTAGAGATAATCACCCTACCTGAAGTAAGAAAGAAAACGAAAGACAGATATCCTATTACATCACTTATAGGTGTTACCTAAAAATTGATACCCATGAAATAATTTCCAAGAGAAGGACACTCATAGACTCAGAAAACCAAATTATGTTTAACCAAGTGGAAAGGGGTAAGGAATGTATGAATTAGGATATGGGGGTTAACAGACATGTAGTAATACATATGAAATATATAATCACAAAATACCTATAGAATGCTAAAAGAGGTGTACTCAACACTCTGTAATAACCTACACGGGAAAGGATCCAAAGATGAATAGATCAATACATTGATATAATGAACCAGATTCCGTACACCTAGAAAAAACACAGTATTTTTATCCAATTTGCTGTGATAAGAAATAAAAATTAAATGTGAAAAACAAACAAGAATTAAGGAGACATAAGCTCTTGGGAGTTTGCCGTGGCACATTCTGCTCTAATTTGCAGCTTACAAACACGATTTCCAGGAACCCTCTGTTGCCCAAAATCCCAGAGTTGGAAATGTAGAAATGCTGCCGCCTTGTGGCCGTTTCCCACAAGAGCGGCTTTAAAACCACAGCTAACGGTCACTTAACATTCACAAGGACTCAGGACAGTAAAGGACAACTGCCCTCAAAAATTCACAAGTGGCAAAATTTTCAAGGAGATAGTATGAAGAGGTAAATTTTACTCATTATTTTTCTAAAAACAAAGAAAATGGATAAAAGCTCAACAACATAAATTTTTAAACTCATGCAAATCTAGCCTACAAAAAGATTTCAACACACACACGTCAACTACCATCAGCCAAAGGTCTACAAACAATAAATGCTGAAGGGGTTTTAGAGAACTGTGTACCCTCTAGCTGCTGGTGAGATGTAAAGTGGTAAGAGCCAATAGTGAGCACAGAAAGGAGCTGTGTTTAAAAGTAAAAATTGAGTTAGCATTCCATTCAGCAGGTCAACTGCTGAAACTCTCACCTGAAAATACCAGAGTCGAGAAGGCACAGGCTGCAACAGCTTCACTGCAGGATTTTTCACAATAGCCAAGACACGGAAGCAACCAAAATGTCCATCACTGGATGAATGGATAAAGAAGAAGTGGTCCATGTACATAATGGAATATTAGCCATGGAAAACAGTGAAACACTGCTCGTTGAGGCACCATTTATGAGCCTAGATATAATCTCAGAACATGCCGTAAGTCAGAAAGAAAAAGACATATAGTATGATATCACTTAAAGGCGTTATCTAACAACTGACAAAAATGATAGCATTTTCACAGAGAAAGAAACTCACAGACTTAGAAAACAAACTATTCTTATGTAAATGGAAAGGTGGGTGGTATGGAAAATTAAGATTAGGGTTACCATATGTGTACAAATACCTACTAAATACATTTATCAAAGAGAACGACCATATAGCAAGGGAGGTCAATGGAGCACTCTGCAATAATTTACATGGGAAGAGTATCTGCACATGAATATATTACATATGTGTGTGTGTGTGTGTGTGTGTGTATATATATATGTGTGTGTGTGTAATGTACAAATGAACCAGATTGTATACACGTAGGACAAACAATATTCTAAACATTACCTCGATTTAAAAAGACTAAAAAATCGAACAAGAAATAATGGAATATTAACGTACAGGTTTTTTCCTAGCACATTCCATTCTAATTTACAACCTGGGAACCTGACTTCCAGAAAGGCTGTGCTGCCCTAGAAACCAGTTTTGGGAATGGAGAAATGCTGCCGCCTTGTGGCCGTTTCCCCCAACAGCACCTTTAAAGCCAGTAGTAGTGGTCACTAAATATTCACACTCATTACAAGCCTGTAAATGTCACCTGTTCTCAAAAAAAATCCTGGGGTCAAAAATCGACGAAAAATTCAAAACAGGGCAGCCTTCCCAGAAGACCACTTCAAGTGGTTTATTGTACTCACAGTTTTTTTCTGTTTTTGTTTAACAGAAAGAAAACAAAGCATGGAAAAATGCTGAACATTAGGAATTATTAAAGACATGCAAATCCAAATGACAAAAACCTATCAGCTCACACCAGTCATAATGGCCATCAGCAAAAATTCTGCAAACAATAAATGCTGAAGGGGTTGTGGAGAAATGCGCACCCTCGTTTCTAATTGGGACATGGTAAAAACCAGTAATGAAAACACAAAGGAGGTGCCTTGATAAGGTAAATATTGAGCTACCATTCAATCAAGCATACCCACTGCTGGGCCTATCACCTGAGAGGATGAGAATCAAAAAGACACAGGGTGGCAATCCTGCACTCCAGCAATATTTACCACAGCCAACACTTGGAAGCAACAAAAATGTCTGTCAACAGAGGAAGGCACAAAGAAGAAGTGGTCCATGTACACAATGGAATATTACTCCAATAAAAAAAATATATAATTTCAATTTAGAAACCAAACGTAAGTAAGGAGACATCAGCTTTTGGGGGTTTGTCCGGGCACATTCCTCTCTAATATACAACTGAGGAACACCACTGGCAGGAAGGACTCTTTCCGTAATTCCCAGAATGGGGAAAGGAGAAATGCTGCCGCCCAATGGCCGATACCTGCAACAGCAGCTTTAAAACCTGTGCTAATGGTCACTTCATATGCACAAGTACTGGAGGGCTGTAAATGAAACCTGCCCTCAGAATGTCTTCAGGGAGGTAATGGCCAAAATATTTCAAAATGTGACACATACTTCAAGAAAACCATTTGAAGAGGTAAGCGCTACTCACAGCTTGAAAAAAAGAGGACATGCCT
Source organism: Leucopleurus acutus (assembly GCF_964270905.1). Lineage (NCBI taxonomy): Eukaryota > Metazoa > Chordata > Mammalia > Artiodactyla > Delphinidae > Leucopleurus > Leucopleurus acutus. The sequence goes on from NW_028138965.1 coordinate 146,950, forward strand.
GAAAGTTCAATTTCAAGGGATTATGAGATGCATGCAAATCCAACCTCAAAGAGGTGTCAGCTCACACCTGTCAGAATAAACATCAGCAGAAAAACTACAAACAATAAATGCTGAACGGGTTGTGGACAAGGGCATACCCTCAAATTTAAGTGGAACATAACCTGGTAAGAGCCACTAATGAGAACAGAATGGAGACGCCTTTACAAGGTAAACATTTTGCTACCATATGATCCAACAGGCCCTCTCCTGGGCCTATAACCGAAGAAGACATAATTGAAAGACACAGGCAGGCAAACGTGCATTTCAGCAGTGTTACAATAACCAAGACATGGAAGCAACCAAAAAGTCCATCAACAGCTGAGTGGACAAAGAAAAACTGGTCCACGTACAGATGGAATATTAGCCAAGGAAAAAAATGACACAATGCCATTTGCATCACCATAGATGAGTCTAGAAGTAATCACACAACTTGTAGTAAGTCAGAAAGCGAAAGACACGTATCCTGTGATATCACTTATAGGTGTTACCTAAAAATTGATACCAGTGAAGATATTTCCACAGAGAAAGGCAATCACAGATTCATTAAACAAACTTATGGTTCACCAATGGAAAGGTGTGAGGATTAGATACATTAGGATGTCAGAGTTAACAGAGATATACAAACACAGGTGAAGTATATAATCACCAAAGACCTAAAGGATACCAAGAGAAGACTACTCAACATTGTGTCATAACCTAAAATGGGAAAAGGATCCAAAGAAGAAAAGAGATATGTATATGTGGAAAACAACCACATCTTGCACACCTAAAACAAGCAAAACATTGTAATCACACTTGCTGTGATAAACAATGAAAATTAAATGTAAAAAAAAACAATATTTAGTGAGATATAAACATAAGGGGCTTTTTCCTGGCCCATTCCATTCTAATTTGCAACCTAGAACAGGACTTCCATTGAGGCTCTGTTTCCCTAGTAACCAGATTTGGTTAATGAGAACTGCTGCCGCCTTGTGGCCGTTTCACACAACAGCAGCTCTAACTGCAGCTGTAATGGTTACTTGACAGTCAAAATAATTGCAGGCCTGTAAATGACACCTGTCCTCAAAACAATCCTTCGGTCGTAAATCGAGCAAAAATCTCCAAAGACATCCATATTTCAAAACGACAATTTCAAGAGGCATATTTTATGCACATTTTATATTCTGTCTCTTTTTTTTTTTGTTATAGAAAAAGGCATGGAAAAAGGCTCAACGTCAGGAATTAATAAAGCCATGCAAATCCAGTCTAGAAACACATTCACCTCACAGCCGTCAGAAGGATCATCAGCAAAGAAGTCTACATAGTATAAATGCTGAAGGGGTTTTAGAGAACTGTGTACCCTCTAGCTGCTGATGGGATGTAACCTGGTAACAGCCAGTACAGAGAACAAAATGGAGGTGTGTTTAAAGGTAAAACTTGAGCTACTCTGTGATCTGGTAGGCCCACTGATGGGCCTATCCGCTGAGTAGACCTGAATCAAAAAGACACAGGCTGGCAATCCTTCACTGCAGCAACATGTACCATCGCCAAGAGCTGGAAGAAACCAAAATATCCATCAACAGAAAAATGCACCAAGAAGAAGTGGTCCATGTACACAATGGAATATTAGCCATGGAAAAGCATGGAACAATGCTGTTGGCACCACCATAGAAGGATCTAGAGATAATCACCCTACCTGAAGTAAGAAAGAAAACGAAAGACAGATATCCTATTACATCACTTATAGGTGTTACCTAAAAATTGATACCCATGAAATAATTTCCAAGAGAAGGACACTCATAGACTCAGAAAACCAAATTATGTTTAACCAAGTGGAAAGGGGTAAGGAATGTATGAATTAGGATATGGGGGTTAACAGACATGTAGTAATACATATGAAATATATAATCACAAAATACCTATAGAATGCTAAAAGGTGTACTCAACACTCTGTAATAACCTACACGGGAAAGGATCCAAAGATGAATAGATCAATACATTGATATAATGAACCAGATTCCGTACACCTAGAAAAAACACAGTATTTTTATCCAATTTGCTGTGATAAGAAATAAAAATTAAATGTGAAAAACAAACAAGAATTAAGGAGACATAAGCTCTTGGGAGTTTGCCGTGGCACATTCTGCTCTAATTTGCAGCTTACAAACACGATTTCCAGGAACCCTCTGTTGCCCAAAATCCCAGAGTTGGAAATGTAGAAATGCTGCCGCCTTGTGGCCGTTTCCCACAAGAGCGGCTTTAAAACCACAGCTAACGGTCACTTAACATTCACAAGGACTCAGGACAGTAAAGGACAACTGCCCTCAAAAATTCACAAGTGGCAAAATTTTCAAGGAGATAGTATGAAGAGGTAAATTTTACTCATTATTTTTCTAAAAACAAAGAAAATGGATAAAAGCTCAACAACATAAATTTTTAAACTCATGCAAATCTAGCCTACAAAAAGATTTCAACACACACACGTCAACTACCATCAGCCAAAGGTCTACAAACAATAAATGCTGAAGGGGTTTTAGAGAACTGTGTACCCTCTAGCTGCTGGTGAGATGTAAAGTGGTAAGAGCCAATAGTGAGCACAGAAAGGAGCTGTGTTTAAAAGTAAAAATTGAGTTAGCATTCCATTCAGCAGGTCAACTGCTGAAACTCTCACCTGAAAATACCAGAGTCGAGAAGGCACAGGCTGCAACAGCTTCACTGCAGGATTTTTCACAATAGCCAAGACACGGAAGCAACCAAAATGTCCATCACTGGATGAATGGATAAAGAAGAAGTGGTCCATGTACATAATGGAATATTAGCCATGGAAAACAGTGAAACACTGCTCGTTGAGGCACCATTTATGAGCCTAGATATAATCTCAGAACATGCCGTAAGTCAGAAAGAAAAAGACATATAGTATGATATCACTTAAAGGCGTTATCTAACAACTGACAAAAATGATAGCATTTTCACAGAGAAAGAAACTCACAGACTTAGAAAACAAACTATTCTTATGTAAATGGAAAGGTGGGTGGTATGGAAAATTAAGATTAGGGTTACCATATGTGTACAAATACCTACTAAATACATTTATCAAAGAGAACGACCATATAGCAAGGGAGGTCAATGGAGCACTCTGCAATAATTTACATGGGAAGAGTATCTGCACATGAATATATTACATATGTGTGTGTGTGTGTGTGTGTGTGTATATATATATATGTGTGTGTGTGTAATGTACAAATGAACCAGATTGTATACACGTAGGACAAACAATATTCTAAACATTACCTCGATTTAAAAAGACTAAAAAATCGAACAAGAAATAATGGAATATTAACTTACAGGATTTTTCCTAGCACATTCCATTCTAATTTACAACCTGGGAACCTGACTTCCAGAAAGGCTGTGCTGCCCTAGAAACCAGTTTTGGGAATGGAGAAATGCTGCCGCCTTGTGGCCGTTTCCCCCAACAGCACCTTTAAAGCCAGTAGTAGTGGTCACTAAATATTCACACTCATTACAAGCCTGTAAATGTCACCTGTTCTCAAAAAAAATCCTGGGGTCAAAAATCGACGAAAAATTCAAAACAGGGCAGCCTTCCCAGAAGACCACTTCAAGTGGTTTATTGTACTCACAGTTTTTTTCTGTTTTTGTTTAACAGAAAGAAAACAAAGCATGGAAAAATGCTGAACATTAGGAATTATTAAAGACATGCAAATCCAAATGACAAAAACCTATCAGCTCACACCAGTCATAATGGCCATCAGCAAAAATTCTGCAAACAATAAATGCTGAAGGGGTTGTGGAGAAATGCGCACCCTCGTTTCTAATTGGGACATGGTAAAAACCAGTAATGAAAACACAAAGGAGGTGCCTTGATAAGGTAAATATTGAGCTACCATTCAATCAAGCATACCCACTGCTGGGCCTATCACCTGAGAGGATGAGAATCAAAAAGACACAGGGTGGCAATCCTGCACTCCAGCAATATTTACCACAGCCAACACTTGGAAGCAACAAAAATGTCTGTCAACAGAGGAAGGCACAAAGAAGAAGTGGTCCATGTACACAATGGAATATTACTCCAATAAAAAAAATATATAATTTCAATTTAGAAACCAAACGTAAGTAAGGAGACATCAGCTTTTGGGGGTTTGTCCGGGCACATTCCTCTCTAATATACAACTGAGGAACACCACTGGCAGGAAGGACTCTTTCCGTAATTCCCAGAATGGGGAAAGGAGAAATGCTGCCGCCCAATGGCCGATACCTGCAACAGCAGCTTTAAAACCTGTGCTAATGGTCACTTCATATGCACAAGTACTGGAGGGCTGTAAATGAAACCTGCCCTCAGAATGTCTTCAGGGAGGTAATGGCCAAAATATTTCAAAATGTGACACATACTTCAAGAAAACCATTTGAAGAGGTAAGCGCTACTCACAGCTTGAAAAAAAGAGGACATGCCTGAAAGTTCAATTGCAAGGGATTATGAGATGCATGCAAATCCAACCTCAAAGAGGTGTCAGCTCACACCTGTCAGAATAAACATCAGCAGAAAAACTACAAACAATAAATGCTGAACGGGTTGTGGACAAGGGCATACCCTCAAATTTAAGTGGAACATAACCTGGTAAGAGCCACTAATGAGAACAGAATGGAGACGCCTTTACAAGGTAAACATTTTGCTACCATATGATCCAACAGGCCCTCTCCTGGGCCTATAACCGAAGAAGACATAATTGAAAGACACAGGCAGGCAAACGTGCATTTCAGCAGTGTTACAATAACCAAGACATGGAAGCAACCAAAAAGTCCATCAACAGCTGAGTGGACAAAGAAAAACTGGTCCACGTACAGATGGAATATTAGCCAAGGAAAAAAATGACACAATGCCATTTGCATCACCATAGATGAGTCTAGAAGTAATCACACAACTTGTAGTAAGTCAGAAAGCGAAAGACACGTATCCTGTGATATCACTTATAGGTGTTACCTAAAAATTGATACCAGTGAAGATATTTCCACAGAGAAAGGCAATCACAGATTCATTAAACAAACTTATGGTTCACCAATGGAAAGGTGTGAGGATTAGATACATTAGGATGTCAGAGTTAACAGAGATATACAAACACAGGTGAAGTATATAATCACCAAAGACCTAAAGGATACCAAGAGAAGACTACTCAACATTGTGTCATAACCTAAAATGGGAAAAGGATCCAAAGAAGAAAAGAGATATGTATATGTGGAAAACAACCACATCTTGCACACCTAAAACAAGCAAAACATTGTAATCACACTTGCTGTGATAAACAATGAAAATTAAATGTAAAAAAAAACAATATTTAGTGAGATATAAACATAAGGGGCTTTTTCCTGGCCCATTCCATTCTAATTTGCAACCTAGAACAGGACTTCCATTGAGGCTCTGTTTCCCTAGTAACCAGATTTGGTTAATGAGAACTGCTGCCGCCTTGTGGCCGTTTCACACAACAGCAGCTCTAACTGCAGCTGTAATGGTTACTTGACAGTCAAAATAATTGCAGGCCTGTAAATGACACCTGTCCTCAAAACAATCCTTCGGTCGTAAATCGAGCAAAAATCTCCAAAGACATCCATATTTCAAAACGACAATTTCAAGAGGCATATTTTATGCACATTTTATATTCTGTCTCTTTTTTTTTTTGTTATAGAAAAAGGCATGGAAAAAGGCTCAACGTCAGGAATTAATAAAGCCATGCAAATCCAGTCTAGAAACACATTCACCTCACAGCCGTCAGAAGGATCATCAGCAAAGAAGTCTACATAGTATAAATGCTGAAGGGGTTTTAGAGAACTGTGTACCCTCTAGCTGCTGATGGGATGTAACCTGGTAACAGCCAGTACAGAGAACAAAATGGAGGTGTGTTTAAAGGTAAAACTTGAGCTACTCTGTGATCTGGTAGGCCCACTGATGGGCCTATCCGCTGAGTAGACCTGAATCAAAAAGACACAGGCTGGCAATCCTTCACTGCAGCAACATGTACCATCGCCAAGAGCTGGAAGAAACCAAAATATCCATCAACAGAAAAATGCACCAAGAAGAAGTGGTCCATGTACTCAATGGAATATTAGCCATGGAAAAGCATGGAACAATGCTGTTGGCACCACCATAGAAGGATCTAGAGATAATCACCCTACCTGAAGTAAGAAAGAAAACGAAAGACAGATATCCTATTACATCACTTATAGGTGTTACCTAAAAATTGATACCCATGAAATAATTTCCAAGAGAAGGACACTCATAGACTCAGAAAACCAAATTATGTTTAACCAAGTGGAAAGGGGTAAGGAATGTATGAATTAGGATATGGGGGTTAACAGACATGTAGTAATACATATGAAATATATAATCACAAAATACCTATAGAATGCTAAAAGAGGTGTACTCAACACTCTGTAATAACCTACACGGGAAAGGATCCAAAGATGAATAGATCAATACATTGATATAATGAACCAGATTCCGTACACCTAGAAAAAACACAGTATTTTTATCCAATTTGCTGTGATAAGAAATAAAAATTAAATGTGAAAAACAAACAAGAATTAAGGAGACATAAGCTCTTGGGAGTTTGCCGTGGCACATTCTGCTCTAATTTGCAGCTTACAAACACGATTTCCAGGAACCCTCTGTTGCCCAAAATCCCAGAGTTGGAAATGTAGAAATGCTGCCGCCTTGTGGCCGTTTCCCACAAGAGCGGCTTTAAAACCACAGCTAACGGTCACTTAACATTCACAAGGACTCAGGACAGTAAAGGACAACTGCCCTCAAAAATTCACAAGTGGCAAAATTTTCAAGGAGATAGTATGAAGAGGTAAATTTTACTCATTATTTTTCTAAAAACAAAGAAAATGGATAAAAGCTCAACAACATAAATTTTTAAACTCATGCAAATCTAGCCTACAAAAAGATTTCAACACACACACGTCAACTACCATCAGCCAAAGGTCTACAAACAATAAATGCTGAAGGGGTTTTAGAGAACTGTGTACCCTCTAGCTGCTGGTGAGATGTAAAGTGGTAAGAGCCAATAGTGAGCACAGAAAGGAGCTGTGTTTAAAAGTAAAAATTGAGTTAGCATTCCATTCAGCAGGTCAACTGCTGAAACTCTCACCTGAAAATACCAGAGTCGAGAAGGCACAGGCTGCAACAGCTTCACTGCAGGATTTTTCACAATAGCCAAGACACGGAAGCAACCAAAATGTCCATCACTGGATGAATGGATAAAGAAGAAGTGGTCCATGTACATAATGGAATATTAGCCATGGAAAACAGTGAAACACTGCTCGTTGAGGCACCATTTATGAGCCTAGATATAATCTCAGAACATGCCGTAAGTCAGAAAGAAAAAGACATATAGTATGATATCACTTAAAGGCGTTATCTAACAACTGACAAAAATGATAGCATTTTCACAGAGAAAGAAACTCACAGACTTAGAAAACAAACTATTCTTATGTAAATGGAAAGGTGGGTGGTATGGAAAATTAAGATTAGGGTTACCATATGTGTACAAATACCTACTAAATACATTTATCAAAGAGAACGACCATATAGCAAGGGAGGTCAATGGAGCACTCTGCAATAATTTACATGGGAAGAGTATCTGCACATGAATATATTACATATGTGTGTGTGTGTGTGTGTGTGTTTATATGTGTGTGTGTGTAATGTACAAATGAACCAGATTGTATACACGTAGGACAAACAATATTCTAAACATTACCTCGATTTAAAAAGACTAAAAAATCGAACAAGAAATAATGGAATATTAACGTACAGGTTTTTTCCTAGCACATTCCATTCTAATTTACAACCTGGGAACCTGACTTCCAGAAAGGCTGTGCTGCCCTAGAAACCAGTTTTGGGAATGGAGAAATGCTGCCGCCTTGTGGCCGTTTCCCCCAACAGCACCTTTAAAGCCAGTAGTAGTGGTCACTAAATATTCACACTCATTACAAGCCTGTAAATGTCACCTGTTCTCAAAAAAAATCCTGGGGTCAAAAATCGACGAAAAATTCAAAACAGGGCAGCCTTCCCAGAAGACCACTTCAAGTGGTTTATTGTACTCACAGTTTTTTTCTGTTTTTGTTTAACAGAAAGAAAACAAAGCATGGAAAAATGCTGAACATTAGGAATTATTAAAGACATGCAAATCCAAATGACAAAAACCTATCAGCTCACACCAGTCATAATGGCCATCAGCAAAAATTCTGCAAACAATAAATGCTGAAGGGGTTGTGGAGAAATGCGCACCCTCGTTTCTAATTGGGACATGGTAAAAACCAGTAATGAAAACACAAAGGAGGTGCCTTGATAAGGTAAATATTGAGCTACCATTCAATCAAGCATACCCACTGCTGGGCCTATCACCTGAGAGGATGAGAATCAAAAAGACACAGGGTGGCAATCCTGCACTCCAGCAATATTTACCACAGCCAACACTTGGAAGCAACAAAAATGTCTGTCAACAGAGGAAGGCACAAAGAAGAAGTGGTCCATGTACACAATGGAATATTACTCCAATAAAAAAAATATATAATTTCAATTTAGAAACCAAACGTAAGTAAGGAGACATCAGCTTTTGGGGGTTTGTCCGGGCACATTCCTCTCTAATATACAACTGAGGAACACCACTGGCAGGAAGGACTCTTTCCGTAATTCCCAGAATGGGGAAAGGAGAAATGCTGCCGCCCAATGGCCGATACCTGCAACAGCAGCTTTAAAACCTGTGCTAATGGTCACTTCATATGCACAAGTACTGGAGGGCTGTAAATGAAACCTGCCCTCAGAATGTCTTCAGGGAGGTAATGGCCAAAATATTTCAAAATGTGACACATACTTCAAGAAAACCATTTGAAGAGGTAAGCGCTACTCACAGCTTGAAAAAAAGAGGACATGCCTGAAAGTTCAATTGCAAGGGATTATGAGATGCATGCAAATCCAACCTCAAAGAGGTGTCAGCTCACACCTGTCAGAATAAACATCAGCAGAAAAACTACAAACAATAAATGCTGAACGGGTTGTGGACAAGGGCATACCCTCAAATTTAAGTGGAACATAACCTGGTAAGAGCCACTAATGAGAACAGAATGGAGACGCCTTTACAAGGTAAACATTTTGCTACCATATGATCCAACAGGCCCTCTCCTGGGCCTATAACCGAAGAAGACATAATTGAAAGACACAGGCAGGCAAACGTGCATTTCAGCAGTGTTACAATAACCAAGACATGGAAGCAACCAAAAAGTCCATCAACAGCTGAGTGGACAAAGAAAAACTGGTCCACGTACAGATGGAATATTAGCCAAGGAAAAAAATGACACAATGCCATTTGCATCACCATAGATGAGTCTAGAAGTAATCACACAACTTGTAGTAAGTCAGAAAGCGAAAGACACGTATCCTGTGATATCACTTATAGGTGTTACCTAAAAATTGATACCAGTGAAGATATTTCCACAGAGAAAGGCAATCACAGATTCATTAAACAAACTTATGGTTCACCAATGGAAAGGTGTGAGGATTGGATACATTAGGATGTCAGAGTTAACAGAGATATACAAACACAGGTGAAGTATATAATCACCAAAGACCTAAAGGATACCAAGAGAAGACTACTCAACATTGTGTCATAACCTAAAATGGGAAAAGGATCCAAAGAAGAAAAGAGATATGTATATGTGGAAAACAACCACATCTTGCACACCTAAAACAAGCAAAACATTGTAATCACACTTGCTGTGATAAACAATGAAAATTAAATGTAAAAAAAGAACAATATTTAGTGAGATATAAACATAAGGGGCTTTTTCCTGGCCCATTCCATTCTAATTTGCAACCTAGAACAGGACTTCCATTGAGGCTCTGTTTCCCTAGTAACCAGATTTGGTTAATGAGAACTGCTGCCGCCTTGTGGCCGTTTCACACAACAGCAGCTCTAACTGCAGCTGTAATGGTTACTTGACAGTCAAAATAATTGCAGGCCTGTAAATGACACCTGTCCTCAAAACAATCCTTCGGTCGTAAATCGAGCAAAAATCTCCAAAGACATCCATATTTCAAAACGACAATTTCAAGAGGCATATTTTATGCACATTTTATATTCTGTCTCTTTTTTTTTGTTATAGAAAAAGGCATGGAAAAACGCTCAACGTCAGGAATTAATAAAGCCATGCAAATCCAGTCTAGAAACACATTCACCTCACAGCCGTCAGAAGGATCATCAGCAAAGAAGTCTACATAGTATAAATGCTGAAGGGGTTTTAGAGAACTGTGTACCCTCTAGCTGCTGATGGGATGTAACCTGGTAACAGCCAGTACAGAGAACAAAATGGAGGTGTGTTTAAAGGTAAAACTTGAGCTACTCTGTGATCTGGTAGGCCCACTGATGGGCCTATCCGCTGAGTAGACCTGAATCAAAAAGACACAGGCTGGCAATCCTTCACTGCAGCAACATGTACCATCGCCAAGAGCTGGAAGAAACCAAAATATCCATCAACAGAAAAATGCACCAAGAAGAAGTGGTCCATGTACACAATGGAATATTAGCCATGGAAAAGCATGGAACAATGCTGTTGGCACCACCATAGAAGGATCTAGAGATACTCACCCTACCTGAAGTAAGAAAGAAAACGAAAGACAGATATCCTATTACATCACTTATAGGTGTTACCTAAAAATTGATACCCATGAAATAATTTCCAAGAGAAGGACACTCATAGACTCAGAAAACCAAATTATGTTTAACCAAGTGGAAAGGGGTAAGGAATGTATGAATTAGGATATGGGGGTTAACAGACATGTAGTAATACATATGAAATATATAATCACAAAATACCTATAGAATGCTAAAAGGTGTACTCAACACTCTGTAATAACCTACACGGGAAAGGATCCAAAGATGAATAGATCAATACATTGATATAATGAACCAGATTCCGTACACCTAGAAAAAACACAGTATTTTTATCCAATTTGCTGTGATAAGAAATAAAAATTAAATGTGAAAAACAAACAAGAATTAAGGAGACATAAGCTCTTGGGAGTTTGCCGTGGCACATTCTGCTCTAATTTGCAGCTTACAAACACGATTTCCAGGAACCCTCTGTTGCCCAAAATCCCAGAGTTGGAAATGTAGAAATGCTGCCGCCTTGTGGCCGTTTCCCACAAGAGCGGCTTTAAAACCACAGCTAACGGTCACTTAACATTCACAAGGACTCAGGACAGTAAAGGACAACTGCCCTCAAAAATTCACAAGTGGCAAAATTTTCAAGGAGATAGTATGAAGAGGTAAATTTTACTCATTATTTTTCTAAAAACAAAGAAAATGGATAAAAGCTCAACAACATAAATTTTTAAACTCATGCAAATCTAGCCTACAAAAAGATTTCAACACACACACGTCAACTACCATCAGCCAAAGGTCTACAAACAATAAATGCTGAAGGGGTTTTAGAGAACTGTGTACCCTCTAGCTGCTGGTGAGATGTAAAGTGGTAAGAGCCAATAGTGAGCACAGAAAGGAGCTGTGTTTAAAAGTAAAAATTGAGTTAGCATTCCATTCAGCAGGTCAACTGCTGAAACTCTCACCTGAAAATACCAGAGTCGAGAAGGCACAGGCTGCAACAGCTTCACTGCAGGATTTTTCACAATAGCCAAGACACGGAAGCAACCAAAATGTCCATCACTGGATGAATGGATAAAGAAGAAGTGGTCCATGTACATAATGGAATATTAGCCATGGAAAACAGTGAAACACTGCTCGTTGAGGCACCATTTATGAGACTAGATATAATCTCAGAACATGCCGTAAGTCAGAAAGAAAAAGACATATAGTATGATATCACTTAAAGGCGTTATCTAACAACTGACAAAAATGATAGCATTTTCACAGAGAAAGAAACTCACAGACTTAGAAAACAAACTATTCTTATGTAAATGGAAAGGTGGGTGGTATGGAAAATTAAGATTAGGGTTACCATATGTGTACAAATACCTACTAAATACATTTATCAAAGAGAACGACCATATAGCAAGGGAGGTCAATGGAGCACTCTGCAATAATTTACATGGGAAGAGTATCTGCACATGAATATATTACATATGTGTGTGTGTGTGTGTGTGTGTGTATATATATATATGTGTGTGTGTGTAATGTACAAATGAACCAGATTGTATACACGTAGGACAAACAATATTCTAAACATTACCTCGATTTAAAAAGACTAAAAAATCGAACAAGAAATAATGGAATATTAACTTACAGGATTTTTCCTAGCACATTCCATTCTAATTTACAACCTGGGAACCTGACTTCCAGAAAGGCTGTGCTGCCCTAGAAACCAGTTTTGGGAATGGAGAAATGCTGCCGCCTTGTGGCCGTTTCCCCCAACAGCACCTTTAAAGCCAGTAGTAGTGGTCACTAAATATTCACACTCATTACAAGCCTGTAAATGTCACCTGTTCTCAAAAAAAATCCTGGGGTCAAAAATCGACGAAAAATTCAAAACAGGGCAGCCTTCCCAGAAGACCACTTCAAGTGGTTTATTGTACTCACAGTTTTTTTCTGTTTTTGTTTAACAGAAAGAAAACAAAGCATGGAAAAATGCTGAACATTAGGAATTATTAAAGACATGCAAATCCAAATGACAAAAACCTATCAGCTCACACCAGTCATAATGGCCATCAGCAAAAATTCTGCAAACAATAAATGCTGAAGGGGTTGTGGAGAAATGCGCACCCTCGTTTCTAATTGGGACATGGTAAAAACCAGTAATGAAAACACAAAGGAGGTGCCTTGATAAGGTAAATATTGAGCTACCATTCAATCAAGCATACCCACTGCTGGGCCTATCACCTGAGAGGATGAGAATCAAAAAGACACAGGGTGGCAATCCTGCACTCCAGCAATATTTACCACAGCCAACACTTGGAAGCAACAAAAATGTCTGTCAACAGAGGAAGGCACAAAGAAGAAGTGGTCCATGTACACAATGGAATATTACTCCAATAAAAAAAATATATAATTTCAATTTAGAAACCAAACGTAAGTAAGGAGACATCAGCTTTTGGGGGTTTGTCCGGGCACATTCCTCTCTAATATACAACTGAGGAACACCACTGGCAGGAAGGACTCTTTCCGTAATTCCCAGAATGGGGAAAGGAGAAATGCTGCCGCCCAATGGCCGATACCTGCAACAGCAGCTTTAAAACCTGTGCTAATGGTCACTTCATATGCACAAGTACTGGAGGGCTGTAAATGAAACCTGCCCTCAGAATGTCTTCAGGGAGGTAATGGCCAAAATATTTCAAAATGTGACACATACTTCAAGAAAACCATTTGAAGAGGTAAGCGCTACTCACAGCTTGAAAAAAAGAGGACATGCCTGAAAGTTCAATTGCAAGGGATTATGAGATGCATGCAAATCCAACCTCAAAGAGGTGTCAGCTCACACCTGTCAGAATAAACATCAGCAGAAAAACTACAAACAATAAATGCTGAACGGGTTGTGGACAAGGGCATACCCTCAAATTTAAGTGGAACATAACCTGGTAAGAGCCACTAATGAGAACAGAATGGAGACGCCTTTACAAGGTAAACATTTTGCTACCATATGATCCAACAGGCCCTCTCCTGGGCCTATAACCGAAGAAGACATAATTGAAAGACACAGGCAGGCAAACGTGCATTTCAGCAGTGTTACAATAACCAAGACATGGAAGCAACCAAAAAGTCCATCAACAGCTGAGTGGACAAAGAAAAACTGGTCCACGTACAGATGGAATATTAGTCAAGGAAAAAAATGACACAATGCCATTTGCATCACCATAGATGAGTCTAGAAGTAATCACACAACTTGTAGTAAGTCAGAAAGCGAAAGACACGTATCCTGTGATATCACTTATAGGTGTTACCTAAAAATTGATACCAGTGAAGATATTTCCACAGAGAAAGGCAATCACAGATTCATTAAACAAACTTATGGTTCACCAATGGAAAGGTGTGAGGATTGGATACATTAGGATGTCAGAGTTAACAGAGATATACAAACACAGGTGAAGTATATAATCACCAAAGACCTAAAGGATACCAAGAGAAGACTACTCAACATTGTGTCATAACCTAAAATGGGAAAAGGATCCAAAGAAGAAAAGAGATATGTATATGTGGAAAACAACCACATCTTGCACACCTAAAACAAGCAAAACATTGTAATCACACTTGCTGTGATAAACAATGAAAATTAAATGTAAAAAAAGAACAATATTTAGTGAGATATAAACATAAGGGGCTTTTTCCTGGCCCATTCCATTCTAATTTGCAACCTAGAACAGGACTTCCATTGAGGCTCTGTTTCCCTAGTAACCAGATTTGGTTAATGAGAACTGCTGCCGCCTTGTGGCCGTTTCACACAACAGCAGCTCTAACTGCAGCTGTAATGGTTACTTGACAGTCAAAATAATTGCAGGCCTGTAAATGACACCTGTCCTCAAAACAATCCTTCGGTCGTAAATCGAGCAAAAATCTCCAAAGACATCCATATTTCAAAACGACAATTTCAAGAGGCATATTTTATGCACATTTTATATTCTGTCTCTTTTTTTTTGTTATAGAAAAAGGCATGGAAAAAGGCTCAACGTCAGGAATTAATAAAGCCATGCAAATCCAGTCTAGAAACACATTCACCTCACAGCCGTCAGAAGGATCATCAGCAAAGAAGTCTACATAGTATAAATGCTGAAGGGGTTTTAGAGAACTGTGTACCCTCTAGCTGCTGATGGGATGTAACCTGGTAACAGCCAGTACAGAGAACAAAATGGAGGTGTGTTTAAAGGTAAAACTTGAGCTACTCTGTGATCTGGTAGGCCCACTGATGGGCCTATCCGCTGAGTAGACCTGAATCAAAAAGACACAGGCTGGCAATCCTTCACTGCAGCAACATGTACCATCGCCAAGAGCTGGAAGAAACCAAAATATCCATCAACAGAAAAATGCACCAAGAAGAAGTGGTCCATGTACACAATGGAATATTAGCCATGGAAAAGCATGGAACAATGCTGTTGGCACCACCATAGAAGGATCTAGAGATAATCACCCTACCTGAAGTAAGAAAGAAAACGAAAGACAGATATCCTATTACATCACTTATAGGTGTTACCTAAAAATTGATACCCATGAAATAATTTCCAAGAGAAGGACACTCATAGACTCAGAAAACCAAATTATGTTTAACCAAGTGGAAAGGGGTAAGGAATGTATGAATTAGGATATGGGGGTTAACAGACATGTAGTAATACATATGAAATATATAATCACAAAATACCTATAGAATGCTAAAAGAGGTGTACTCAACACTCTGTAATAACCTACACGGGAAAGGATCCAAAGATGAATAGATCAATACATTGATATAATGAACCAGATTCCGTACACCTAGAAAAAACACAGTATTTTTATCCAATTTGCTGTGATAAGAAATAAAAATTAAATGTGAAAAACAAACAAGAATTAAGGAGACATAAGCTCTTGGGAGTTTGCCGTGGCACATTCTGCTCTAATTTGCAGCTTACAAACACGATTTCCAGGAACCCTCTGTTGCCCAAAATCCCAGAGTTGGAAATGTAGAAATGCTGCCGCCTTGTGGCCGTTTCCCACAAGAGCGGCTTTAAAACCACAGCTAACGGTCACTTAACATTCACAAGGACTCAGGACAGTAAAGGACAACTGCCCTCAAAAATTCACAAGTGGCAAAATTTTCAAGGAGATAGTATGAAGAGGTAAATTTTACTCATTATTTTTCTAAAAACAAAGAAAATGGATAAAAGCTCAACAACATAAATTTTTAAACTCATGCAAATCTAGCCTACAAAAAGATTTCAACACACACACGTCAACTACCATCAGCCAAAGGTCTACAAACAATAAATGCTGAAGGGGTTTTAGAGAACTGTGTACCCTCTAGCTGCTGGTGAGATGTAAAGTGGTAAGAGCCAATAGTGAGCACAGAAAGGAGCTGTGTTTAAAAGTAAAAATTGAGTTAGCATTCCATTCAGCAGGTCAACTGCTGAAACTCTCACCTGAAAATACCAGAGTCGAGAAGGCACAGGCTGCAACAGCTTCACTGCAGGATTTTTCACAATAGCCAAGACACGGAAGCAACCAAAATGTCCATCAATGGATGAATGGATAAAGAAGAAGTGGTCCATGTACATAATGGAATATTAGCCATGGAAAACAGTGAAACACTGCTCGTTGAGGCACCATTTATGAGCCTAGATATAATCTCAGAACATGTCGTAAGTCAGAAAGAAAAAGACATATAGTATGATATCACTTAAAGGCGTTATCTAACAACTGACAAAAATGATAGCATTTTCACAGAGAAAGAAACTCACAGACTTAGAAAACAAACTATTCTTATGTAAATGGAAAGGTGGGTGGTATGGAAAATTAAGATTAGGGTTACCATATGTGTACAAATACCTACTAAATACATTTATCAAAGAGAACGACCATATAGCAAGGGAGGTCAATGGAGCACTCTGCAATAATTTACATGGGAAGAGTATCTGCACATGAATATATTACATATGTGTGTGTGTGTGTGTGTGTGTATATATATATATGTGTGTGTGTGTAATGTACAAATGAACCAGATTGTATACACGTAGGACAAACAATATTCTAAACATTACCTCGATTTAAAAAGACTAAAAAATCGAACAAGAAATAATGGAATATTAACTTACAGGATTTTTCCTAGCACATTCCATTCTAATTTACAACCTGGGAACCTGACTTCCAGAAAGGCTGTGCTGCCCTAGAAACCAGTTTTGGGAATGGAGAAATGCTGCCGCCTTGTGGCCGTTTCCCCCAACAGCACCTTTAAAGCCAGTAGTAGTGGTCACTAAATATTCACACTCATTACAAGCCTGTAAATGTCACCTGTTCTCAAAAAAAATCCTGGGGTCAAAAATCGACGAAAAATTCAAAACAGGGCAGCCTTCCCAGAAGACCACTTCAAGTGGTTTATTGTACTCACAGTTTTTTTCTGTTTTTGTTTAACAGAAAGAAAACAAAGCATGGAAAAATGCTGAACATTAGGAATTATTAAAGACATGCAAATCCAAATGACAAAAACCTATCAGCTCACACCAGTCATAATGGCCATCAGCAAAAATTCTGCAAACAATAAATGCTGAAGGGGTTGTGGAGAAATGCGCACCCTCGTTTCTAATTGGGACATGGTAAAAACCAGTAATGAAAACACAAAGGAGGTGCCTTGATAAGGTAAATATTGAGCTACCATTCAATCAAGCATACCCACTGCTGGGCCTATCACCTGAGAGGATGAGAATCAAAAAGACACAGGGTGGCAATCCTGCACTCCAGCAATATTTACCACAGCCAACACTTGGAAGCAACAAAAATGTCTGTCAACAGAGGAAGGCACAAAGAAGAAGTGGTCCATGTACACAATGGAATATTACTCCAATAAAAAAAATATATAATTTCAATTTAGAAACCAAACGTAAGTAAGGAGACATCAGCTTTTGGGGGTTTGTCCGGGCACATTCCTCTCTAATATACAACTGAGGAACACCACTGGCAGGAAGGACTCTTTCCGTAATTCCCAGAATGGGGAAAGGAGAAATGCTGCCGCCCAATGGCCGATACCTGCAACAGCAGCTTTAAAACCTGTGCTAATGGTCACTTCATATGCACAAGTACTGGAGGGCTGTAAATGAAACCTGCCCTCAGAATGTCTTCAGGGAGGTAATGGCCAAAATATTTCAAAATGTGACACATACTTCAAGAAAACCATTTGAAGAGGTAAGCGCTACTCACAGCTTGAAAAAAAGAGGACATGCCTGAAAGTTCAATTGCAAGGGATTATGAGATGCATGCAAATCCAACCTCAAAGAGGTGTCAGCTCACACCTGTCAGAATAAACATCAGCAGAAAAACTACAAACAATAAATGCTGAACGGGTTGTGGACAAGGGCATACCCTCAAATTTAAGTGGAACATAACCTGGTAAGAGCCACTAATGAGAACAGAATGGAGACGCCTTTACAAGGTAAACATTTTGCTACCATATGATCCAACAGGCCCTCTCCTGGGCCTATAACCGAAGAAGACATAATTGAAAGACACAGGCAGGCAAACGTGCATTTCAGCAGTGTTACAATAACCAAGACATGGAAGCAACCAAAAAGTCCATCAACAGCTGAGTGGACAAAGAAAAACTGGTCCACGTACAGATGGAATATTAGCCAAGGAAAAAAATGACACAATGCCATTTGCATCACCATAGATGAGTCTAGAAGTAATCACACAACTTGTAGTAAGTCAGAAAGCGAAAGACACGTATCCTGTGATATCACTTATAGGTGTTACCTAAAAATTGATACCAGTGAAGATATTTCCACAGAGAAAGGCAATCACAGATTCATTAAACAAACTTATGGTTCACCAATGGAAAGGTGTGAGGATTAGATACATTAGGATGTCAGAGTTAACAGAGATATACAAACACAGGTGAAGTATATAATCACCAAAGACCTAAAGGATACCAAGAGAAGACTACTCAACATTGTGTCATAACCTAAAATGGGAAAAGGATCCAAAGAAGAAAAGAGATATGTATATGTGGAAAACAACCACATCTTGCACACCTAAAACAAGCAAAACATTGTAATCACACTTGCTGTGATAAACAATGAAAATTAAATGTAAAAAAAGAACAATATTTAGTGAGATATAAACATAAGGGGCTTTTTCCTGGCCCATTCCATTCTAATTTGCAACCTAGAACAGGACTTCCATTGAGGCTCTGTTTCCCTAGTAACCAGATTTGGTTAATGAGAACTGCTGCTGCCTTGTGGCCGTTTCACACAACAGCAGCTCTAACTGCAGCTGTAATGGTTACTTGACAGTCAAAATAATTGCAGGCCTGTAAATGACACCTGTCCTCAAAACAATCCTTCGGTCGTAAATCGAGCAAAAATCTCCAAAGACATCCATATTTCAAAACGACAATTTCAAGAGGCATATTTTATGCACATTTTATATTCTGTCTCTTTTTTTTTGTTATAGAAAAAGGCATGGAAAAACGCTCAACGTCAGGAATTAATAAAGCCATGCAAATCCAGTCTAGAAACACATTCACCTCACAGCCGTCAGAAGGATCATCAGCAAAGAAGTCTACATAGTATAAATGCTGAAGGGGTTTTAGAGAACTGTGTACCCTCTAGCTGCTGATGGGATGTAACCTGGTAACAGCCAGTACAGAGAACAAAATGGAGGTGTGTTTAAAGGTAAAACTTGAGCTACTCTGTGATCTGGTAGGCCCACTGATGGGCCTATCCGCTGAGTAGACCTGAATCAAAAAGACACAGGCTGGCAATCCTTCACTGCAGCAACATGTACCATCGCCAAGAGCTGGAAGAAACCAAAATATCCATCAACAGAAAAATGCACCAAGAAGAAGTGGTCCATGTACACAATGGAATATTAGCCATGGAAAAGCATGGAACAATGCTGTTGGCACCACCATAGAAGGATCTAGAGATACTCACCCTACCTGAAGTAAGAAAGAAAACGAAAGACAAATATCCTATTACATCACTTATAGGTGTTACCTAAAAATTGATACCCATGAAATAATTTCCAAGAGAAGGACACTCATAGACTCAGAAAACCAAATTATGTTTAACCAAGTGGAAAGGGGTAAGGAATGTATGAATTAGGATATGGGGGTTAACAGACATGTAGTAATACATATGAAATATATAATCACAAAATACCTATAGAATGCTAAAAGAGGTGTACTCAACACTCTGTAATAACCTACACGGGAAAGGATCCAAAGATGAATAGATCAATACATTGATATAATGAACCAGATTCCGTACACCTAGAAAAAACACAGTATTTTTATCCAATTTGCTGTGATAAGAAATAAAAATTAAATGTGAAAAACAAACAAGAATTAAGGAGACATAAGCTCTTGGGAGTTTGCCGTGGCACATTCTGCTCTAATTTGCAGCTTACAAACACGATTTCCAGGAACCCTCTGTTGCCCAAAATCCCAGAGTTGGAAATGTAGAAATGCTGCCGCCTTGTGGCCGTTTCCCACAAGAGCGGCTTTAAAACCACAGCTAACGGTCACTTAACATTCACAAGGACTCAGGACAGTAAAGGACAACTGCCCTCAAAAATTCACAAGTGGCAAAATTTTCAAGGAGATAGTATGAAGAGGTAAATTTTACTCATTATTTTTCTAAAAACAAAGAAAATGGATAAAAGCTCAACAACATAAATTTTTAAACTCATGCAAATCTAGCCTACAAAAAGATTTCAACACACACACGTCAACTACCATCAGCCAAAGGTCTACAAACAATAAATGCTGAAGGGGTTTTAGAGAACTGTGTACCCTCTAGCTGCTGGTGAGATGTAAAGTGGTAAGAGCCAATAGTGAGCACAGAAAGGAGCTGTGTTTAAAAGTAAAAATTGAGTTAGCATTCCATTCAGCAGGTCAACTGCTGAAACTCTCACCTGAAAATACCAGAGTCGAGAAGGCACAGGCTGCAACAGCTTCACTGCAGGATTTTTCACAATAGCCAAGACACGGAAGCAACCAAAATGTCCATCAATGGATGAATGGATAAAGAAGAAGTGGTCCATGTACATAATGGAATATTAGCCATGGAAAACAGTGAAACACTGCTCGTTGAGGCACCATTTATGAGCCTAGATATAATCTCAGAACATGTCGTAAGTCAGAAAGAAAAAGACATATAGTATGATATCACTTAAAGGCGTTATCTAACAACTGACAAAAATGATAGCATTTTCACAGAGAAAGAAACTCACAGACTTAGAAAACAAACTATTCTTATGTAAATGGAAAGGTGGGTGGTATGGAAAATTAAGATTAGGGTTACCATATGTGTACAAATACCTACTAAATACATTTATCAAAGAGAACGACCATATAGCAAGGGAGGTCAATGGAGCACTCTGCAATAATTTACATGGGAAGAGTATCTGCACATGAATATATTACATATGTGTGTGTGTGTGTGTGTGTGTATATATATATATGTGTGTGTGTGTAATGTACAAATGAACCAGATTGTATACACGTAGGACAAACAATATTCTAAACATTACCTCGATTTAAAAAGACTAAAAAATCGAACAAGAAATAATGGAATATTAACTTACAGGATTTTTCCTAGCACATTCCATTCTAATTTACAACCTGGGAACCTGACTTCCAGAAAGGCTGTGCTGCCCTAGAAACCAGTTTTGGGAATGGAGAAATGCTGCCGCCTTGTGGCCGTTTCCCCCAACAGCACCTTTAAAGCCAGTAGTAGTGGTCACTAAATATTCACACTCATTACAAGCCTGTAAATGTCACCTGTTCTCAAAAAAAATCCTGGGGTCAAAAATCGACGAAAAATTCAAAACAGGGCAGCCTTCCCAGAAGACCACTTCAAGTGGTTTATTGTACTCACAGTTTTTTTCTGTTTTTGTTTAACAGAAAGAAAACAAAGCATGGAAAAATGCTGAACATTAGGAATTATTAAAGACATGCAAATCCAAATGACAAAAACCTATCAGCTCACACCAGTCATAATGGCCATCAGCAAAAATTCTGCAAACAATAAATGCTGAAGGGGTTGTGGAGAAATGCGCACCCTCGTTTCTAATTGGGACATGGTAAAAACCAGTAATGAAAACACAAAGGAGGTGCCTTGATAAGGTAAATATTGAGCTACCATTCAATCAAGCATACCCACTGCTGGGCCTATCACCTGAGAGGATGAGAATCAAAAAGACACAGGGTGGCAATCCTGCACTCCAGCAATATTTACCACAGCCAACACTTGGAAGCAACAAAAATGTCTGTCAACAGAGGAAGGCACAAAGAAGAAGTGGTCCATGTACACAATGGAATATTACTCCAATAAAAAAAATATATAATTTCAATTTAGAAACCAAACGTAAGTAAGGAGACATCAGCTTTTGGGGGTTTGTCCGGGCACATTCCTCTCTAATATACAACTGAGGAACACCACTGGCAGGAAGGACTCTTTCCGTAATTCCCAGAATGGGGAAAGGAGAAATGCTGCCGCCCAATGGCCGATACCTGCAACAGCAGCTTTAAAACCTGTGCTAATGGTCACTTCATATGCACAAGTACTGGAGGGCTGTAAATGAAACCTGCCCTCAGAATGTCTTCAGGGAGGTAATGGCCAAAATATTTCAAAATGTGACACATACTTCAAGAAAACCATTTGAAGAGGTAAGCGCTACTCACAGCTTGAAAAAAAGAGGACATGCCTGAAAGTTCAATTTCAAGGGATTATGAGATGCATGCAAATCCAACCTCAAAGAGGTGTCAGCTCACACCTGTCAGAATAAACATCAGCAGAAAAACTACAAACAATAAATGCTGAACGGGTTGTGGACAAGGGCATACCCTCAAATTTAAGTGGAACATAACCTGGTAAGAGCCACTAATGAGAACAGAATGGAGACGCCTTTACAAGGTAAACATTTTGCTACCATATGATCCAACAGGCCCTCTCCTGGGCCTATAACCGAAGAAGACATAATTGAAAGACACAGGCAGGCAAACGTGCATTTCAGCAGTGTTACAATAACCAAGACATGGAAGCAACCAAAAAGTCCATCAACAGCTGAGTGGACAAAGAAAAACTGGTCCACGTACAGATGGAATATTAGCCAAGGAAAAAAATGACACAATGCCATTTGCATCACCATAGATGAGTCTAGAAGTAATCACACAACTTGTAGTAAGTCAGAAAGCGAAAGACACGTATCCTGTGATATCACTTATAGGTGTTACCTAAAAATTGATACCAGTGAAGATATTTCCACAGAGAAAGGCAATCACAGATTCATTAAACAAACTTATGGTTCACCAATGGAAAGGTGTGAGGATTGGATACATTAGGATGTCAGAGTTAACAGAGATATACAAACACAGGTGAAGTATATAATCACCAAAGACCTAAAGGATACCAAGAGAAGACTACTCAACATTGTGTCATAACCTAAAATGGGAAAAGGATCCAAAGAAGAAAAGAGATATGTATATGTGGAAAACAACCACATCTTGCACACCTAAAACAAGCAAAACATTGTAATCACACTTGCTGTGATAAACAATGAAAATTAAATGTAAAAAAAGAACAATATTTAGTGAGATATAAACATAAGGGGCTTTTTCCTGGCCCATTCCATTCTAATTTGCAACCTAGAACAGGACTTCCATTGAGGCTCTGTTTCCCTAGTAACCAGATTTGGTTAATGAGAACTGCTGCCGCCTTGTGGCCGTTTCACACAACAGCAGCTCTAACTGCAGCTGTAATGGTTACTTGACAGTCAAAATAATTGCAGGCCTGTAAATGACACCTGTCCTCAAAACAATCCTTCGGTCGTAAATCGAGCAAAAATCTCCAAAGACATCCATATTTCAAAATGACAATTTCAAGAGGCATATTTTATGCACATTTTATATTCTGTCTCTTTTTTTTTGTTATAGAAAAAGGCATGGAAAAACGCTCAACGTCAGGAATTAATAAAGCCATGCAAATCCAGTCTAGAAACACATTCACCTCACAGCCGTCAGAAGGATCATCAGCAAAGAAGTCTACATAGTATAAATGCTGAAGGGGTTTTAGAGAACTGTGTACCCTCTAGCTGCTGATGGGATGTAACCTGGTAACAGCCAGTACAGAGAACAAAATGGAGGTGTGTTTAAAGGTAAAACTTGAGCTACTCTGTGATCTGGTAGGCCCACTGATGGGCCTATCCGCTGAGTAGACCTGAATCAAAAAGACACAGGCTGGCAATCCTTCACTGCAGCAACATGTACCATCGCCAAGAGCTGGAAGAAACCAAAATATCCATCAACAGAAAAATGCACCAAGAAGAAGTGGTCCATGTACACAATGGAATATTAGCCATGGAAAAGCATGGAACAATGCTGTTGGCACCACCATAGAAGGATCTAGAGATACTCACCCTACCTGAAGTAAGAAAGAAAACGAAAGACAGATATCCTATTACATCACTTATAGGTGTTACCTAAAAATTGATACCCATGAAATAATTTCCAAGAGAAGGACACTCATAGACTCAGAAAACCAAATTATGTTTAACCAAGTGGAAAGGGGTAAGGAATGTATGAATTAGGATATGGGGGTTAACAGACATGTAGTAATACATATGAAATATATAATCACAAAATACCTATAGAATGCTAAAAGGTGTACTCAACACTCTGTAATAACCTACACGGGAAAGGATCCAAAGATGAATAGATCAATACATTGATATAATGAACCAGATTCCGTACACCTAGAAAACACACAGTATTTTTATCCAATTTGCTGTGATAAGAAATAAAAATTAAATGTGAAAAACAAACAAGAATTAAGGAGACATAAGCTCTTGGGAGTTTGCCGTGGCACATTCTGCTCTAATTTGCAGCTTACAAACACGATTTCCAGGAACCCTCTGTTGCCCAAAATCCCAGAGTTGGAAATGTAGAAATGCTGCCGCCTTGTGGCCGTTTCCCACAAGAGCGGCTTTAAAACCACAGCTAACGGTCACTTAACATTCACAAGGACTCAGGACAGTAAAGGACAACTGCCCTCAAAAATTCACAAGTGGCAAAATTTTCAAGGAGATAGTATGAAGAGGTAAATTTTACTCATTATTTTTCTAAAAACAAAGAAAATGGATAAAAGCTCAACAACATAAATTTTTAAACTCATGCAAATCTAGCCTACAAAAAGATTTCAACACACACACGTCAACTACCATCAGCCAAAGGTCTACAAACAATAAATGCTGAAGGGGTTTTAGAGAACTGTGTACCCTCTAGCTGCTGGTGAGATGTAAAGTGGTAAGAGCCAATAGTGAGCACAGAAAGGAGCTGTGTTTAAAAGTAAAAATTGAGTTAGCATTCCATTCAGCAGGTCAACTGCTGAAACTCTCACCTGAAAATACCAGAGTCGAGAAGGCACAGGCTGCAACAGCTTCACTGCAGGATTTTTCACAATAGCCAAGACACGGAAGCAACCAAAATGTCCATCACTGGATGAATGGATAAAGAAGAAGTGGTCCATGTACATAATGGAATATTAGCCATGGAAAACAGTGAAACACTGCTCGTTGAGGCACCATTTATGAGACTAGATATAATCTCAGAACATGCCGTAAGTCAGAAAGAAAAAGACATATAGTATGATATCACTTAAAGGCGTTATCTAACAACTGACAAAAATGATAGCATTTTCACAGAGAAAGAAACTCACAGACTTAGAAAACAAACTATTCTTATGTAAATGGAAAGGTGGGTGGTATGGAAAATTAAGATTAGGGTTACCATATGTGTACAAATACCTACTAAATACATTTATCAAAGAGAACGACCATATAGCAAGGGAGGTCAATGGAGCACTCTGCAATAATTTACATGGGAAGAGTATCTGCACATGAATATATTACATATGTGTGTGTGTGTGTGTGTGTGTATATATATATATGTGTGTGTGTGTAATGTACAAATGAACCAGATTGTATACACGTAGGACAAACAATATTCTAAACATTACCTCGATTTAAAAAGACTAAAAAATCGAACAAGAAATAATGGAATATTAACTTACAGGATTTTTCCTAGCACATTCCATTCTAATTTACAACCTGGGAACCTGACTTCCAGAAAGGCTGTGCTGCCCTAGAAACCAGTTTTGGGAATGGAGAAATGCTGCCGCCTTGTGGCCGTTTCCCCCAACAGCACCTTTAAAGCCAGTAGTAGTGGTCACTAAATATTCACACTCATTACAAGCCTGTAAATGTCACCTGTTCTCAAAAAAAATCCTGGGGTCAAAAATCGACGAAAAATTCAAAACAGGGCAGCCTTCCCAGAAGACCACTTCAAGTGGTTTATTGTACTCACAGTTTTTTTCTGTTTTTGTTTAACAGAAAGAAAACAAAGCATGGAAAAATGCTGAACATTAGGAATTATTAAAGACATGCAAATCCAAATGACAAAAACCTATCAGCTCACACCAGTCATAATGGCCATCAGCAAAAATTCTGCAAACAATAAATGCTGAAGGGGTTGTGGAGAAATGCGCACCCTCGTTTCTAATTGGGACATGGTAAAAACCAGTAATGAAAACACAAAGGAGGTGCCTTGATAAGGTAAATATTGAGCTACCATTCAATCAAGCATACCCACTGCTGGGCCTATCACCTGAGAGGATGAGAATCAAAAAGACACAGGGTGGCAATCCTGCACTCCAGCAATATTTACCACAGCCAACACTTGGAAGCAACAAAAATGTCTGTCAACAGAGGAAGGCACAAAGAAGAAGTGGTCCATGTACACAATGGAATATTACTCCAATAAAAAAAATATATAATTTCAATTTAGAAACCAAACGTAAGTAAGGAGACATCAGCTTTTGGGGGTTTGTCCGGGCACATTCCTCTCTAATATACAACTGAGGAACACCACTGGCAGGAAGGACTCTTTCCGTAATTCCCAGAATGGGGAAAGGAGAAATGCTGCCGCCCAATGGCCGATACCTGCAACAGCAGCTTTAAAACCTGTGCTAATGGTCACTTCATATGCACAAGTACTGGAGGGCTGTAAATGAAACCTGCCCTCAGAATGTCTTCAGGGAGGTAATGGCCAAAATATTTCAAAATGTGACACATACTTCAAGAAAACCATTTGAAGAGGTAAGCGCTACTCACAGCTTGAAAAAAAGAGGACATGCCTGAAAGTTCAATTGCAAGGGATTATGAGATGCATGCAAATCCAACCTCAAAGAGGTGTCAGCTCACACCTGTCAGAATAAACATCAGCAGAAAAACTACAAACAATAAATGCTGAACGGGTTGTGGACAAGGGCATACCCTCAAATTTAAGTGGAACATAACCTGGTAAGAGCCACTAATGAGAACAGAATGGAGACGCCTTTACAAGGTAAACATTTTGCTACCATATGATCCAACAGGCCCTCTCCTGGGCCTATAACCGAAGAAGACATAATTGAAAGACACAGGCAGGCAAACGTGCATTTCAGCAGTGTTACAATAACCAAGACATGGAAGCAACCAAAAAGTCCATCAACAGCTGAGTGGACAAAGAAAAACTGGTCCACGTACAGATGGAATATTAGTCAAGGAAAAAAATGACACAATGCCATTTGCATCACCATAGATGAGTCTAGAAATAATCACACAACTTGTAGTAAGTCAGAAAGCGAAAGACACGTATCCTGTGATATCACTTATAGGTGTTACCTAAAAATTGATACCAGTGAAGATATTTCCACAGAGAAAGGCAATCACAGATTCATTAAACAAACTTATGGTTCACCAATGGAAAGGTGTGAGGATTGGATACATTAGGATGTCAGAGTTAACAGAGATATACAAACACAGGTGAAGTATATAATCACCAAAGACCTAAAGGATACCAAGAGAAGACTACTCAACATTGTGTCATAACCTAAAATGGGAAAAGGATCCAAAGAAGAAAAGAGATATGTATATGTGGAAAACAACCACATCTTGCACACCTAAAACAAGCAAAACATTGTAATCACACTTGCTGTGATAAACAATGAAAATTAAATGTAAAAAAAGAACAATATTTAGTGAGATATAAACATAAGGGGCTTTTTCCTGGCCCATTCCATTCTAATTTGCAACCTAGAACAGGACTTCCATTGAGGCTCTGTTTCCCTAGTAACCAGATTTGGTTAATGAGAACTGCTGCTGCCTTGTGGCCGTTTCACACAACAGCAGCTCTAACTGCAGCTGTAATGGTTACTTGACAGTCAAAATAATTGCAGGCCTGTAAATGACACCTGTCCTCAAAACAATCCTTCGGTCGTAAATCGAGCAAAAATCTCCAAAGACATCCATATTTCAAAACGACAATTTCAAGAGGCATATTTTATGCACATTTTATATTCTGTCTCTTTTTTTTTTGTTATAGAAAAAGGCATGGAAAAACGCTCAACGTCAGGAATTAATAAAGCCATGCAAATCCAGTCTAGAAACACATTCACCTCACAGCCGTCAGAAGGATCATCAGCAAAGAAGTCTACATAGTATAAATGCTGAAGGGGTTTTAGAGAACTGTGTACCCTCTAGCTGCTGATGGGATGTAACCTGGTAACAGCCAGTACAGAGAACAAAATGGAGGTGTGTTTAAAGGTAAAACTTGAGCTACTCTGTGATCTGGTAGGCCCACTGATGGGCCTATCCGCTGAGTAGACCTGAATCAAAAAGACACAGGCTGGCAATCCTTCACTGCAGCAACATGTACCATCGCCAAGAGCTGGAAGAAACCAAAATATCCATCAACAGAAAAATGCACCAAGAAGAAGTGGTCCATGTACACAATGGAATATTAGCCATGGAAAAGCATGGAACAATGCTGTTGGCACCACCATAGAAGGATCTAGAGATAATCACCCTACCTGAAGTAAGAAAGAAAACGAAAGACAGATATCCTATTACATCACTTATAGGTGTTACCTAAAAATTGATACCCATGAAATAATTTCCAAGAGAAGGACACTCATAGACTCAGAAAACCAAATTATGTTTAACCAAGTGGAAAGGGGTAAGGAATGTATGAATTAGGATATGGGGGTTAACAGACATGTAGTAATACATATGAAATATATAATCACAAAATACCTATAGAATGCTAAAAGAGGTGTACTCAACACTCTGTAATAACCTACACGGGAAAGGATCCAAAGATGAATAGATCAATACATTGATATAATGAACCAGATTCCGTACACCTAGAAAAAACACAGTATTTTTATCCAATTTGCTGTGATAAGAAATAAAAATTAAATGTGAAAAACAAACAAGAATTAAGGAGACATAAGCTCTTGGGAGTTTGCCGTGGCACATTCTGCTCTAATTTGCAGCTTACAAACACGATTTCCAGGAACCCTCTGTTGCCCAAAATCCCAGAGTTGGAAATGTAGAAATGCTGCCGCCTTGTGGCCGTTTCCCACAAGAGCGGCTTTAAAACCACAGCTAACGGTCACTTAACATTCACAAGGACTCAGGACAGTAAAGGACAACTGCCCTCAAAAATTCACAAGTGGCAAAATTTTCAAGGAGATAGTATGAAGAGGTAAATTTTACTCATTATTTTTCTAAAAACAAAGAAAATGGATAAAAGCTCAACAACATAAATTTTTAAACTCATGCAAATCTAGCCTACAAAAAGATTTCAACACACACACGTCAACTACCATCAGCCAAAGGTCTACAAACAATAAATGCTGAAGGGGTTTTAGAGAACTGTGTACCCTCTAGCTGCTGGTGAGATGTAAAGTGGTAAGAGCCAATAGTGAGCACAGAAAGGAGCTGTGTTTAAAAGTAAAAATTGAGTTAGCATTCCATTCAGCAGGTCAACTGCTGAAACTCTCACCTGAAAATACCAGAGTCGAGAAGGCACAGGCTGCAACAGCTTCACTGCAGGATTTTACACAATAGCCAAGACACGGAAGCAACCAAAATGTCCATCACTGGATGAATGGATAAAGAAGAAGTGGTCCATGTACATAATGGAATATTAGCCATGGAAAACAGTGAAACACTGCTCGTTGAGGCACCATTTATGAGCCTAGATATAATCTCAGAACATGCCGTAAGTCAGAAAGAAAAAGACATATAGTATGATATCACTTAAAGGCGTTATCTAACAACTGACAAAAATGATAGCATTTTCACAGAGAAAGAAACTCACAGACTTAGAAAACAAACTATTCTTATGTAAATGGAAAGGTGGGTGGTATGGAAAATTAAGATTAGGGTTACCATATGTGTACAAATACCTACTAAATACATTTATCAAAGAGAACGACCATATAGCAAGGGAGGTCAATGGAGCACTCTGCAATAATTTACATGGGAAGAGTATCTGCACATGAATATATTACATATGTGTGTGTGTGTGTGTGTGTGTATATATATATATATGTGTGTGTGTGTAATGTACAAATGAACCAGATTGTATACACGTAGGACAAACAATATTCTAAACATTACCTCGATTTAAAAAGACTAAAAAATCGAACAAGAAATAATGGAATATTAACTTACAGGTTTTTTCCTAGCACATTCCATTCTAATTTACAACCTGGGAACCTGACTTCCAGAAAGGCTGTGCTGCCCTAGAAACCAGTTTTGGGAATGGAGAAATGCTGCCGCCTTGTGGCCGTTTCCCCCAACAGCACCTTTAAAGCCAGTAGTAGTGGTCACTAAATATTCACACTCATTACAAGCCTGTAAATGTCACCTGTTCTCAAAAAAAATCCTGGGGTCAAAAATCGACGAAAAATTCAAAACAGGGCAGCCTTCCCAGAAGACCACTTCAAGTGGTTTATTGTACTCACAGTTTTTTTCTGTTTTTGTTTAACAGAAAGAAAACAAAGCATGGAAAAATGCTGAACATTAGGAATTATTAAAGACATGCAAATCCAAATGACAAAAACCTATCAGCTCACACCAGTCATAATGGCCATCAGCAAAAATTCTGCAAACAATAAATGCTGAAGGGGTTGTGGAGAAATGCGCACCCTCGTTTCTAATTGGGACATGGTAAAAACCAGTAATGAAAACACAAAGGAGGTGCCTTGATAAGGTAAATATTGAGCTACCATTCAATCAAGCATACCCACTGCTGGGCCTATCACCTGAGAGGATGAGAATCAAAAAGACACAGGGTGGCAATCCTGCACTCCAGCAATATTTACCACAGCCAACACTTGGAAGCAACAAAAATGTCTGTCAACAGAGGAAGGCACAAAGAAGAAGTGGTCCATGTACACAATGGAATATTACTCCAATAAAAAAAATATATAATTTCAATTTAGAAACCAAACGTAAGTAAGGAGACATCAGCTTTTGGGGGTTTGTCCGGGCACATTCCTCTCTAATATACAACTGAGGAACACCACTGGCAGGAAGGACTCTTTCCGTAATTCCCAGAATGGGGAAAGGAGAAATGCTGCCGCCCAATGGCCGATACCTGCAACAGCAGCTTTAAAACCTGTGCTAATGGTCACTTCATATGCACAAGTACTGGAGGGCTGTAAATGAAACCTGCCCTCAGAATGTCTTCAGGGAGGTAATGGCCAAAATATTTCAAAATGTGACACATACTTCAAGAAAACCATTTGAAGAGGTAAGCGCTACTCACAGCTTGAAAAAAAGAGGACATGCCTGAAAGTTCAATTGCAAGGGATTATGAGATGCATGCAAATCCAACCTCAAAGAGGTGTCAGCTCACACCTGTCAGAATAAACATCAGCAGAAAAACTACAAACAATAAATGCTGAACGGGTTGTGGACAAGGGCATACCCTCAAATTTAAGTGGAACATAACCTGGTAAGAGCCACTAATGAGAACAGAATGGAGACGCCTTTACAAGGTAAACATTTTGCTACCATATGATCCAACAGGCCCTCTCCTGGGCCTATAACCGAAGAAGACATAATTGAAAGACACAGGCAGGCAAACGTGCATTTCAGCAGTGTTACAATAACCAAGACATGGAAGCAACCAAAAAGTCCATCAACAGCTGAGTGGACAAAGAAAAACTGGTCCACGTACAGATGGAATATTAGCCAAGGAAAAAAATGACACAATGCCATTTGCATCACCATAGATGAGTCTAGAAGTAATCACACAACTTGTAGTAAGTCAGAAAGCGAAAGACACGTATCCTGTGATATCACTTATAGGTGTTACCTAAAAATTGATACCAGTGAAGATATTTCCACAGAGAAAGGCAATCACAGATTCATTAAACAAACTTATGGTTCACCAATGGAAAGGTGTGAGGATTAGATACATTAGGATGTCAGAGTTAACAGAGATATACAAACACAGGTGAAGTATATAATCACCAAAGACCTAAAGGATACCAAGAGAAGACTACTCAACATTGTGTCATAACCTAAAATGGGAAAAGGATCCAAAGAAGAAAAGAGATATGTATATGTGGAAAACAACCACATCTTGCACACCTAAAACAAGCAAAACATTGTAATCACACTTGCTGTGATAAACAATGAAAATTAAATGTAAAAAAAGAACAATATTTAGTGAGATATAAACATAAGGGGCTTTTTCCTGGCCCATTCCATTCTAATTTGCAACCTAGAACAGGACTTCCATTGAGGCTCTGTTTCCCTAGTAACCAGATTTGGTTAATGAGAACTGCTGCTGCCTTGTGGCCGTTTCACACAACAGCAGCTCTAACTGCAGCTGTAATGGTTACTTGACAGTCAAAATAATTGCAGGCCTGTAAATGACACCTGTCCTCAAAACAATCCTTCGGTCGTAAATCGAGCAAAAATCTCCAAAGACATCCATATTTCAAAACGACAATTTCAAGAGGCATATTTTATGCACATTTTATATTCTGTCTCTTTTTTTTTGTTATAGAAAAAGGCATGGAAAAAGGCTCAACGTCAGGAATTAATAAAGCCATGCAAATCCAGTCTAGAAACACATTCACCTCACAGCCGTCAGAAGGATCATCAGCAAAGAAGTCTACATAGTATAAATGCTGAAGGGGTTTTAGAGAACTGTGTACCCTCTAGCTGCTGATGGGATGTAACCTGGTAACAGCCAGTACAGAGAACAAAATGGAGGTGTGTTTAAAGGTAAAACTTGAGCTACTCTGTGATCTGGTAGGCCCACTGATGGGCCTATCCGCTGAGTAGACCTGAATCAAAAAGACACAGGCTGGCAATCCTTCACTGCAGCAACATGTACCATCGCCAAGAGCTGGAAGAAACCAAAATATCCATCAACAGAAAAATGCACCAAGAAGAAGTGGTCCATGTACACAATGGAATATTAGCCATGGAAAAGCATGGAACAATGCTGTTGGCACCACCATAGAAGGATCTAGAGATAATCACCCTACCTGAAGTAAGAAAGAAAACGAAAGACAGATATCCTATTACATCACTTATAGGTGTTACCTAAAAATTGATACCCATGAAATAATTTCCAAGAGAAGGACACTCATAGACTCAGAAAACCAAATTATGTTTAACCAAGTGGAAAGGGGTAAGGAATGTATGAATTAGGATATGGGGGTTAACAGACATGTAGTAATACATATGAAATATATAATCACAAAATACCTATAGAATGCTAAAAGAGGTGTACTCAACACTCTGTAATAACCTACACGGGAAAGGATCCAAAGATGAATAGATCAATACATTGATATAATGAACCAGATTCCGTACACCTAGAAAAAACACAGTATTTTTATCCAATTTGCTGTGATAAGAAATAAAAATTAAATGTGAAAAACAAACAAGAATTAAGGAGACATAAGCTCTTGGGAGTTTGCCGTGGCACATTCTGCTCTAATTTGCAGCTTACAAACACGATTTCCAGGAACCCTCTGTTGCCCAAAATCCCAGAGTTGGAAATGTAGAAATGCTGCCGCCTTGTGGCCGTTTCCCACAAGAGCGGCTTTAAAACCACAGCTAACGGTCACTTAACATTCACAAGGACTCAGGACAGTAAAGGACAACTGCCCTCAAAAATTCACAAGTGGCAAAATTTTCAAGGAGATAGTATGAAGAGGTAAATTTTACTCATTATTTTTCTAAAAACAAAGAAAATGGATAAAAGCTCAACAACATAAATTTTTAAACTCATGCAAATCTAGCCTACAAAAAGATTTCAACACACACACGTCAACTACCATCAGCCAAAGGTCTACAAACAATAAATGCTGAAGGGGTTTTAGAGAACTGTGTACCCTCTAGCTGCTGGTGAGATGTAAAGTGGTAAGAGCCAATAGTGAGCACAGAAAGGAGCTGTGTTTAAAAGTAAAAATTGAGTTAGCATTCCATTCAGCAGGTCAACTGCTGAAACTCTCACCTGAAAATACCAGAGTCGAGAAGGCACAGGCTGCAACAGCTTCACTGCAGGATTTTTCACAATAGCCAAGACACGGAAGCAACCAAAATGTCCATCACTGGATGAATGGATAAAGAAGAAGTGGTCCATGTACATAATGGAATATTAGCCATGGAAAACAGTGAAACACTGCTCGTTGAGGCACCATTTATGAGCCTAGATATAATCTCAGAACATGCCGTAAGTCAGAAAGAAAAAGACATATAGTATGATATCACTTAAAGGCGTTATCTAACAACTGACAAAAATGATAGCATTTTCACAGAGAAAGAAACTCACAGACTTAGAAAACAAACTATTCTTATGTAAATGGAAAGGTGGGTGGTATGGAAAATTAAGATTAGGGTTACCATATGTGTACAAATACCTACTAAATACATTTATCAAAGAGAACGACCATATAGCAAGGGAGGTCAATGGAGCACTCTGCAATAATTTACATGGGAAGAGTATCTGCACATGAATATATTACATATGTGTGTGTGTGTGTGTGTGTGTGTGTATATATATATGTGTGTGTGTGTAATGTACAAATGAACCAGATTGTATACACGTAGGACAAACAATATTCTAAACATTACCTCGATTTAAAAAGACTAAAAAATCGAACAAGAAATAATGGAATATTAACTTACAGGTTTTTTCCTAGCACATTCCATTCTAATTTACAACCTGGGAACCTGACTTCCAGAAAGGCTGTGCTGCCCTAGAAACCAGTTTTGGGAATGGAGAAATGCTGCCGCCTTGTGGCCGTTTCCCCCAACAGCACCTTTAAAGCCAGTAGTAGTGGTCACTAAATATTCACACTCATTACAAGCCTGTAAATGTCACCTGTTCTCAAAAAAAATCCTGGGGTCAAAAATCGACGAAAAATTCAAAACAGGGCAGCCTTCCCAGAAGACCACTTCAAGTGGTTTATTGTACTCACAGTTTTTTTCTGTTTTTGTTTAACAGAAAGAAAACAAAGCATGGAAAAATGCTGAACATTAGGAATTATTAAAGACATGCAAATCCAAATGACAAAAACCTATCAGCTCACACCAGTCATAATGGCCATCAGCAAAAATTCTGCAAACAATAAATGCTGAAGGGGTTGTGGAGAAATGCGCACCCTCGTTTCTAATTGGGACATGGTAAAAACCAGTAATGAAAACACAAAGGAGGTGCCTTGATAAGGTAAATATTGAGCTACCATTCAATCAAGCATACCCACTGCTGGGCCTATCACCTGAGAGGATGAGAATCAAAAAGACACAGGGTGGCAATCCTGCACTCCAGCAATATTTACCACAGCCAACACTTGGAAGCAACAAAAATGTCTGTCAACAGAGGAAGGCACAAAGAAGAAGTGGTCCATGTACACAATGGAATATTACTCCAATAAAAAAAATATATAATTTCAATTTAGAAACCAAACGTAAGTAAGGAGACATCAGCTTTTGGGGGTTTGTCCGGGCACATTCCTCTCTAATATACAACTGAGGAACACCACTGGCAGGAAGGACTCTTTCCGTAATTCCCAGAATGGGGAAAGGAGAAATGCTGCCGCCCAATGGCCGATACCTGCAACAGCAGCTTTAAAACCTGTGCTAATGGTCACTTCATATGCACAAGTACTGGAGGGCTGTAAATGAAACCTGCCCTCAGAATGTCTTCAGGGAGGTAATGGCCAAAATATTTCAAAATGTGACACATACTTCAAGAAAACCATTTGAAGAGGTAAGCGCTACTCACAGCTTGAAAAAAAGAGGACATGCCTGAAAGTTCAATTGCAAGGGATTATGAGATGCATGCAAATCCAACCTCAAAGAGGTGTCAGCTCACACCTGTCAGAATAAACATCAGCAGAAAAACTACAAACAATAAATGCTGAACGGGTTGTGGACAAGGGCATACCCTCAAATTTAAGTGGAACATAACCTGGTAAGAGCCACTAATGAGAACAGAATGGAGACGCCTTTACAAGGTAAACATTTTGCTACCATATGATCCAACAGGCCCTCTCCTGGGCCTATAACCGAAGAAGACATAATTGAAAGACACAGGCAGGCAAACGTGCATTTCAGCAGTGTTACAATAACCAAGACATGGAAGCAACCAAAAAGTCCATCAACAGCTGAGTGGACAAAGAAAAACTGGTCCACGTACAGATGGAATATTAGCCAAGGAAAAAAATGACACAATGCCATTTGCATCACCATAGATGAGTCTAGAAGTAATCACACAACTTGTAGTAAGTCAGAAAGCGAAAGACACGTATCCTGTGATATCACTTATAGGTGTTACCTAAAAATTGATACCAGTGAAGATATTTCCACAGAGAAAGGCAATCACAGATTCATTAAACAAACTTATGGTTCACCAATGGAAAGGTGTGAGGATTAGATACATTAGGATGTCAGAGTTAACAGAGATATACAAACACAGGTGAAGTATATAATCACCAAAGACCTAAAGGATACCAAGAGAAGACTACTCAACATTGTGTCATAACCTAAAATGGGAAAAGGATCCAAAGAAGAAAAGAGATATGTATATGTGGAAAACAACCACATCTTGCACACCTAAAACAAGCAAAACATTGTAATCACACTTGCTGTGATAAACAATGAAAATTAAATGTAAAAAAAGAACAATATTTAGTGAGATATAAACATAAGGGGCTTTTTCCTGGCCCATTCCATTCTAATTTGCAACCTAGAACAGGACTTCCATTGAGGCTCTGTTTCCCTAGTAACCAGATTTGGTTAATGAGAACTGCTGCTGCCTTGTGGCCGTTTCACACAACAGCAGCTCTAACTGCAGCTGTAATGGTTACTTGACAGTCAAAATAATTGCAGGCCTGTAAATGACACCTGTCCTCAAAACAATCCTTCGGTCGTAAATCGAGCAAAAATCTCCAAAGACATCCATATTTCAAAACGACAATTTCAAGAGGCATATTTTATGCACATTTTATATTCTGTCTCTTTTTTTTTGTTATAGAAAAAGGCATGGAAAAACGCTCAACGTCAGGAATTAATAAAGCCATGCAAATCCAGTCTAGAAACACATTCACCTCACAGCCGTCAGAAGGATCATCAGCAAAGAAGTCTACATAGTATAAATGCTGAAGGGGTTTTAGAGAACTGTGTACCCTCTAGCTGCTGATGGGATGTAACCTGGTAACAGCCAGTACAGAGAACAAAATGGAGGTGTGTTTAAAGGTAAAACTTGAGCTACTCTGTGATCTGGTAGGCCCACTGATGGGCCTATCCGCTGAGTAGACCTGAATCAAAAAGACACAGGCTGGCAATCCTTCACTGCAGCAACATGTACCATCGCCAAGAGCTGGAAGAAACCAAAATATCCATCAACAGAAAAATGCACCAAGAAGAAGTGGTCCATGTACACAATGGAATATTAGCCATGGAAAAGCATGGAACAATGCTGTTGGCACCACCATAGAAGGATCTAGAGATACTCACCCTACCTGAAGTAAGAAAGAAAACGAAAGACAAATATCCTATTACATCACTTATAGGTGTTACCTAAAAATTGATACCCATGAAATAATTTCCAAGAGAAGGACACTCATAGACTCAGAAAACCAAATTATGTTTAACCAAGTGGAAAGGGGTAAGGAATGTATGAATTAGGATATGGGGGTTAACAGACATGTAGTAATACATATGAAATATATAATCACAAAATACCTATAGAATGCTAAAAGAGGTGTACTCAACACTCTGTAATAACCTACACGGGAAAGGATCCAAAGATGAATAGATCAATACATTGATATAATGAACCAGATTCCGTACACCTAGAAAAAACACAGTATTTTTATCCAATTTGCTGTGATAAGAAATAAAAATTAAATGTGAAAAACAAACAAGAATTAAGGAGACATAAGCTCTTGGGAGTTTGCCATGGCACATTCTGCTCTAATTTGCAGCTTACAAACACGATTTCCAGGAACCCTCTGTTGCCCAAAATCCCAGAGTTGGAAATGTAGAAATGCTGCCGCCTTGTGGCCGTTTCCCACAAGAGCGGCTTTAAAACCACAGCTAACGGTCACTTAACATTCACAAGGACTCAGGACAGTAAAGGACAACTGCCCTCAAAAATTCACAAGTGGCAAAATTTTCAAGGAGATAGTATGAAGAGGTAAATTTTACTCATTATTTTTCTAAAAACAAAGAAAATGGATAAAAGCTCAACAACATAAATTTTTAAACTCATGCAAATCTAGCCTACAAAAAGATTTCAACACACACACGTCAACTACCATCAGCCAAAGGTCTACAAACAATAAATGCTGAAGGGGTTTTAGAGAACTGTGTACCCTCTAGCTGCTGGTGAGATGTAAAGTGGTAAGAGCCAATAGTGAGCACAGAAAGGAGCTGTGTTTAAAAGTAAAAATTGAGTTAGCATTCCATTCAGCAGGTCAACTGCTGAAACTCTCACCTGAAAATACCAGAATCGAGAAGGCACAGGCTGCAACAGCTTCTCTGCAGGATTTTTCACAATAGCCAAGACACGGAAGCAACCAAAATGTCCATCACTGGATGAATGGATAAAGAAGAAGTGGTCCATGTACATAATGGAATATTAGCCATGGAAAACAGTGAAACACTGCTCGTTGAGGCACCATTTATGAGCCTAGATATAATCTCAGAACATGTCGTAAGTCAGAAAGAAAAAGACATATAGTATGATATCACTTAAAGGCGTTATCTAACAACTGACAAAAATGATAGCACTTTCACAGAGAAAGAAACTCACAGACTTAGAAAACAAACTATTCTTATGTAAATGGAAAGGTGGGTGGTATGGAAAATTAAGATTAGGGTTACCATATGTGTACAAATACCTACTAAATACATTTATCAAAGAGAACGACCAGATAACAAGGGAGGTCAATGGAGCACTCTGCAATAATTTACATGGGAAGAGTATCTGCACATGAATATATTACATATGTGTGTGTGTGTGTGTGTGTGTGTGTATATATATATGTGTGTGTGTGTAATGTACAAATGAACCAGATTGTATACACGTAGGACAAACAATATTCTAAACATTACCTCGATTTAAAAAGACTAAAAAATCGAACAAGAAATAATGGAATATTAACTTACAGGATTTTTCCTAGCACATTCCATTCTAATTTACAACCTGGGAACCTGACTTCCAGAAAGGCTGTGCTGCCCTAGAAACCAGTTTTGGGAATGGAGAAATGCTGCCGCCTTGTGGCCGTTTCCCCCAACAGCACCTTTAAAGCCAGTAGTAGTGGTCACTAAATATTCACACTCATTACAAGCCTGTAAATGTCACCTGTTCTCAAAAAAAATCCTGGGGTCAAAAATCGACGAAAAATTCAAAACAGGGCAGCCTTCCCAGAAGACCACTTCAAGTGGTTTATTGTACTCACAGTTTTTTTCTGTTTTTGTTTAACAGAAAGAAAACAAAGCATGGAAAAATGCTGAACATTAGGAATTATTAAAGACATGCAAATCCAAATGACAAAAACCTATCAGCTCACACCAGTCATAATGGCCATCAGCAAAAATTCTGCAAACAATAAATGCTGAAGGGGTTGTGGAGAAATGCGCACCCTCGTTTCTAATTGGGACATGGTAAAAACCAGTAATGAAAACACAAAGGAGGTGCCTTGATAAGGTAAATATTGAGCTACCATTCAATCAAGCATACCCACTGCTGGGCCTATCACCTGAGAGGATGAGAATCAAAAAGACACAGGGTGGCAATCCTGCACTCCAGCAATATTTACCACAGCCAACACTTGGAAGCAACAAAAATGTCTGTCAACAGAGGAAGGCACAAAGAAGAAGTGGTCCATGTACACAATGGAATATTACTCCAATAAAAAAAATATATAATTTCAATTTAGAAACCAAACGTAAGTAAGGAGACATCAGCTTTTGGGGGTTTGTCCGGGCACATTCCTCTCTAATATACAACTGAGGAACACCACTGGCAGGAAGGACTCTTTCCGTAATTCCCAGAATGGGGAAAGGAGAAATGCTGCCGCCCAATGGCCGATACCTGCAACAGCAGCTTTAAAACCTGTGCTAATGGTCACTTCATATGCACAAGTACTGGAGGGCTGTAAATGAAACCTGCCCTCAGAATGTCTTCAGGGAGGTAATGGCCAAAATATTTCAAAATGTGACACATACTTCAAGAAAACCATTTGAAGAGGTAAGCGCTACTCACAGCTTGAAAAAAAGAGGACATGCCTGAAAGTTCAATTGCAAGGGATTATGAGATGCATGCAAATCCAACCTCAAAGAGGTGTCAGCTCACACCTGTCAGAATAAACATCAGCAGAAAAACTACAAACAATAAATGCTGAACGGGTTGTGGACAAGGGCATACCCTCAAATTTAAGTGGAACATAACCTGGTAAGAGCCACTAATGAGAACAGAATGGAGACGCCTTTACAAGGTAAACATTTTGCTACCATATGATCCAACAGGCCCTCTCCTGGGCCTATAACCGAAGAAGACATAATTGAAAGACACAGGAAGGCAAACGTGCATTTCAGCAGTGTTACAATAACCAAGACATGGAAGCAACCAAAAAGTCCATCAACAGCTGAGTGGACAAAGAAAAACTGGTCCACGTACAGATGGAATATTAGCCAAGGAAAAAAATGACACAATGCCATTTGCATCACCATAGATGAGTCTAGAAGTAATCACACAACTTGTAGTAAGTCAGAAAGCGAAAGACACGTATCCTGTGATATCACTTATAGGTGTTACCTAAAAATTGATACCAGTGAAGATATTTCCACAGAGAAAGGCAATCACAGATTCATTAAACAAACTTATGGTTCACCAATGGA
The DNA here is from genome assembly GCF_964270905.1 of Leucopleurus acutus. NCBI lineage: Eukaryota > Metazoa > Chordata > Mammalia > Artiodactyla > Delphinidae > Leucopleurus > Leucopleurus acutus. The sequence continues at coordinate 187,935 of NW_028138965.1, forward strand.
AAGGTGTGAGGATTAGATACATTAGGATGTCAGAGTTAACAGAGATATACAAACACAGGTGAAGTATATAATCACCAAAGACCTAAAGGATACCAAGAGAAGACTACTCAACATTGTGTCATAACCTAAAATGGGAAAAGGATCCAAAGAAGAAAAGAGATATGTATATGTGGAAAACAACCACATCTTGCACACCTAAAACAAGCAAAACATTGTAATCACACTTGCTGTGATAAACAATGAAAATTAAATGTAAAAAAAGAACAATATTTAGTGAGATATAAACATAAGGGGCTTTTTCCTGGCCCATTCCATTCTAATTTGCAACCTAGAACAGGACTTCCATTGAGGCTCTGTTTCCCTAGTAACCAGATTTGGTTAATGAGAACTGCTGCTGCCTTGTGGCCGTTTCACACAACAGCAGCTCTAACTGCAGCTGTAATGGTTACTTGACAGTCAAAATAATTGCAGGCCTGTAAATGACACCTGTCCTCAAAACAATCCTTCGGTCGTAAATCGAGCAAAAATCTCCAAAGACATCCATATTTCAAAACGACAATTTCAAGAGGCATATTTTATGCACATTTTATATTCTGTCTCTTTTTTTTTGTTATAGAAAAAGGCATGGAAAAACGCTCAACGTCAGGAATTAATAAAGCCATGCAAATCCAGTCTAGAAACACATTCACCTCACAGCCGTCAGAAGGATCATCAGCAAAGAAGTCTACATAGTATAAATGCTGAAGGGGTTTTAGAGAACTGTGTACCCTCTAGCTGCTGATGGGATGTAACCTGGTAACAGCCAGTACAGAGAACAAAATGGAGGTGTGTTTAAAGGTAAAACTTGAGCTACTCTGTGATCTGGTAGGCCCACTGATGGGCCTATCCGCTGAGTAGACCTGAATCAAAAAGACACAGGCTGGCAATCCTTCACTGCAGCAACATGTACCATCGCCAAGAGCTGGAAGAAACCAAAATATCCATCAACAGAAAAATGCACCAAGAAGAAGTGGTCCATGTACACAATGGAATATTAGCCATGGAAAAGCATGGAACAATGCTGTTGGCACCACCATAGAAGGATCTAGAGATAATCACCCTACCTGAAGTAAGAAAGAAAACGAAAGACAGATATCCTATTACATCACTTATAGGTGTTACCTAAAAATTGATACCCATGAAATAATTTCCAAGAGAAGGACACTCATAGACTCAGAAAACCAAATTATGTTTAACCAAGTGGAAAGGGGTAAGGAATGTATGAATTAGGATATGGGGGTTAACAGACATGTAGTAATACATATGAAATATATAATCACAAAATACCTATAGAATGCTAAAAGAGGTGTACTCAACACTCTGTAATAACCTACACGGGAAAGGATCCAAAGATGAATAGATCAATACATTGATATAATGAACCAGATTCCGTACACCTAGAAAAAACACAGTATTTTTATCCAATTTGCTGTGATAAGAAATAAAAATTAAATGTGAAAAACAAACAAGAATTAAGGAGACATAAGCTCTTGGGAGTTTGCCGTGGCACATTCTGCTCTAATTTGCAGCTTACAAACACGATTTCCAGGAACCCTCTGTTGCCCAAAATCCCAGAGTTGGAAATGTAGAAATGCTGCCGCCTTGTGGCCGTTTCCCACAAGAGCGGCTTTAAAACCACAGCTAACGGTCACTTAACATTCACAAGGACTCAGGACAGTAAAGGACAACTGCCCTCAAAAATTCACAAGTGGCAAAATTTTCAAGGAGATAGTATGAAGAGGTAAATTTTACTCATTATTTTTCTAAAAACAAAGAAAATGGATAAAAGCTCAACAACATAAATTTTTAAACTCATGCAAATCTAGCCTACAAAAAGATTTCAACACACACACGTCAACTACCATCAGCCAAAGGTCTACAAACAATAAATGCTGAAGGGGTTTTAGAGAACTGTGTACCCTCTAGCTGCTGGTGAGATGTAAAGTGGTAAGAGCCAATAGTGAGCACAGAAAGGAGCTGTGTTTAAAAGTAAAAATTGAGTTAGCATTCCATTCAGCAGGTCAACTGCTGAAACTCTCACCTGAAAATACCAGAATCGAGAAGGAACAGGCTGCAACAGCTTCTCTGCAGGATTTTTCACAATAGCCAAGACACGGAAGCAACCAAAATGTCCATCAATGGATGAATGGATAAAGAAGAAGTGGTCCATGTACATAATGGAATATTAGCCATGGAAAACAGTGAAACACTGCTCGTTGAGGCACCATTTATGAGCCTAGATATAATCTCAGAACATGTCGTAAGTCAGAAAGAAAAAGACATATAGTATGATATCACTTAAAGGCGTTATCTAACAACTGACAAAAATGATAGCATTTTCACAGAGAAAGAAACTCACAGACTTAGAAAACAAACTATTCTTATGTAAATGGAAAGGTGGGTGGTATGGAAAATTAAGATTAGGGTTACCATATGTGTACAAATACCTACTAAATACATTTATCAAAGAGAACGACCATATAGCAAGGGAGGTCAATGGAGCACTCTGCAATAATTTACATGGGAAGAGTATCTGCACATGAATATATTACATATGTGTGTGTGTGTGTGTGTGTGTGTATATATATATATGTGTGTGTGTGTAATGTACAAATGAACCAGATTGTATACACGTAGGACAAACAATATTCTAAACATTACCTCGATTTAAAAAGACTAAAAAATCGAACAAGAAATAATGGAATATTAACTTACAGGATTTTTCCTAGCACATTCCATTCTAATTTACAACCTGGGAACCTGACTTCCAGAAAGGCTGTGCTGCCCTAGAAACCAGTTTTGGGAATGGAGAAATGCTGCCGCCTTGTGGCCGTTTCCCCCAACAGCACCTTTAAAGCCAGTAGTAGTGGTCACTAAATATTCACACTCATTACAAGCCTGTAAATGTCACCTGTTCTCAAAAAAAATCCTGGGGTCAAAAATCGACGAAAAATTCAAAACAGGGCAGCCTTCCCAGAAGACCACTTCAAGTGGTTTATTGTACTCACAGTTTTTTTCTGTTTTTGTTTAACAGAAAGAAAACAAAGCATGGAAAAATGCTGAACATTAGGAATTATTAAAGACATGCAAATCCAAATGACGAAAACCTATCAGCTCACACCAGTCATAATGGCCATCAGCAAAAATTCTGCAAACAATAAATGCTGAAGGGGTTGTGGAGAAATGCGCACCCTCGTTTCTAATTGGGACATGGTAAAAACCAGTAATGAAAACACAAAGGAGGTGCCTTGATAAGGTAAGTATTGAGCTACCATTCAATCAAGCATACCCACTGCTGGGCCTATCACCTGAGAGGATGAGAATCAAAAAGACACAGGGTGGCAATCCTGCACTCCAGCAATATTTACCACAGCCAACACTTGGAAGCAACAAAAATGTCTGTCAACAGAGGAAGGCACAAAGAAGAAGTGGTCCATGTACACAATGGAATATTACTCCAATAAAAAAAATATATAATTTCAATTTAGAAACCAAACGTAAGTAAGGAGACATCAGCTTTTGGGGGTTTGTCCGGGCACATTCCTCTCTAATATACAACTGAGGAACACCACTGGCAGGAAGGACTCTTTCCGTAATTCCCAGAATGGGGAAAGGAGAAATGCTGCCGCCCAATGGCCGATACCTGCAACAGCAGCTTTAAAACCTGTGCTAATGGTCACTTCATATGCACAAGTACTGGAGGGCTGTAAATGAAACCTGCCCTCAGAATGTCTTCAGGGAGGTAATGGCCAAAATATTTCAAAATGTGACACATACTTCAAGAAAATCATTTGAAGAGGTAAGCGCTACTCACAGCTTGAAAAAAAGAGGACATGCCTGAAAGTTCAATTGCAAGGGATTATGAGATGCATGCAAATCCAACCTCAAAGAGGTGTCAGCTCACACCTGTCAGAATAAACATCAGCAGAAAAACTACAAACAATAAATGCTGAACGGGTTGTGGACAAGGGCATACCCTCAAATTTAAGTGGAACATAACCTGGTAAGAGCCACTAATGAGAACAGAATGGAGACGCCTTTACAAGGTAAACATTTTGCTACCATATGATCCAACAGGCCCTCTCCTGGGCCTATAACCGAAGAAGACATAATTGAAAGACACAGGCAGGCAAACGTGCATTTCAGCAGTGTTACAATAACCAAGACATGGAAGCAACCAAAAAGTCCATCAACAGCTGAGTGGACAAAGAAAAACTGGTCCACGTACAGATGGAATATTAGCCAAGGAAAAAAATGACACAATGCCATTTGCATCACCATAGATGAGTCTAGAAGTAATCACACAACTCGTAGTAAGTCAGAAAGCGAAAGACACGTATCCTGTGATATCACTTATAGGTGTTACCTAAAAATTGATACCAGTGAAGATATTTCCACAGAGAAAGGCAATCACAGATTCATTAAACAAACTTATGGTTCACCAATGGAAAGGTGTGAGGATTGGATACATTAGGATGTCAGAGTTAACAGAGATATACAAACACAGGTGAAGTATATAATCACCAAAGACCTAAAGGATACCAAGAGAAGACTACTCAACATTGTGTCATAACCTAAAATGGGAAAAGGATCCAAAGAAGAAAAGAGATATGTATATGTGGAAAACAACCACATCTTGCACACCTAAAACAAGCAAAACATTGTAATCACACTTGCTGTGATAAACAATGAAAATTAAATGTAAAAAAAGAACAATATTTAGTGAGATATAAACATAAGGGGCTTTTTCCTGGCCCATTCCATTCTAATTTGCAACCTAGAACAGGACTTCCATTGAGGCTCTGTTTCCCTAGTAACCAGATTTGGTTAATGAGAACTGCTGCCGCCTTGTGGCCGTTTCACACAACAGCAGCTCTAACTGCAGCTGTAATGGTTACTTGACAGTCAAAATAATTGCAGGCCTGTAAATGACACCTGTCCTCAAAACAATCCTTCGGTCGTAAATCGAGCAAAAATCTCCAAAGACATCCATATTTCAAAACGACAATTTCAAGAGGCATATTTTATGCACATTTTATATTCTGTCTCTTTTTTTTTTGTTATAGAAAAAGGCATGGAAAAAGGCTCAACGTCAGGAATTAATAAAGCCATGCAAATCCAGTCTAGAAACACATTCACCTCACAGCCGTCAGAAGGATCATCAGCAAAGAAGTCTACATAGTATAAATGCTGAAGGGGTTTTAGAGAACTGTGTACCCTCTAGCTGCTGATGGGATGTAACCTGGTAACAGCCAGTACAGAGAACAAAATGGAGGTGTGTTTAAAGGTAAAACTTGAGCTACTCTGTGATCTGGTAGGCCCACTGATGGGCCTATCCGCTGAGTAGACCTGAATCAAAAAGACACAGGCTGGCAATCCTTCACTGCAGCAACATGTACCATCGCCAAGAGCTGGAAGAAACCAAAATATCCATCAACAGAAAAATGCACCAAGAAGAAGTGGTCCATGTACACAATGGAATATTAGCCATGGAAAAGCATGGAACAATGCTGTTGGCACCACCATAGAAGGATCTAGAGATAATCACCCTACCTGAAGTAAGAAAGAAAACGAAAGACAGATATCCTATTACATCACTTATAGGTGTTACCTAAAAATTGATACCCATGAAATAATTTCCAAGAGAAGGACACTCATAGACTCAGAAAACCAAATTATGTTTAACCAAGTGGAAAGGGGTAAGGAATGTATGAATTAGGATATGGGGGTTAACAGACATGTAGTAATACATATGAAATATATAATCACAAAATACCTATAGAATGCTAAAAGAGGTGTACTCAACACTCTGTAATAACCTACACGGGAAAGGATCCAAAGATGAATAGATCAATACATTGATATAATGAACCAGATTCCGTACACCTAGAAAAAACACAGTATTTTTATCCAATTTGCTGTGATAAGAAATAAAAATTAAATGTGAAAAACAAACAAGAATTAAGGAGACATAAGCTCTTGGGAGTTTGCCGTGGCACATTCTGCTCTAATTTGCAGCTTACAAACACGATTTCCAGGAACCCTCTGTTGCCCAAAATCCCAGAGTTGGAAATGTAGAAATGCTGCCGCCTTGTGGCCGTTTCCCACAAGAGCGGCTTTAAAACCACAGCTAACGGTCACTTAACATTCACAAGGACTCAGGACAGTAAAGGACAACTGCCCTCAAAAATTCACAAGTGGCAAAATTTTCAAGGAGATAGTATGAAGAGGTAAATTTTACTCATTATTTTTCTAAAAACAAAGAAAATGGATAAAAGCTCAACAACATAAATTTTTAAACTCATGCAAATCTAGCCTACAAAAAGATTTCAACACACACACGTCAACTACCATCAGCCAAAGGTCTACAAACAATAAATGCTGAAGGGGTTTTAGAGAACTGTGTACCCTCTAGCTGCTGGTGAGATGTAAAGTGGTAAGAGCCAATAGTGAGCACAGAAAGGAGCTGTGTTTAAAAGTAAAAATTGAGTTAGCATTCCATTCAGCAGGTCAACTGCTGAAACTCTCACCTGAAAATACCAGAATCGAGAAGGCACAGGCTGCAACAGCTTCTCTGCAGGATTTTTCACAATAGCCAAGACACGGAAGCAACCAAAATGTCCATCACTGGATGAATGGATAAAGAAGAAGTGGTCCATGTACATAATGGAATATTAGCCATGGAAAACAGTGAAACACTGCTCGTTGAGGCACCATTTATGAGCCTAGATATAATCTCAGAACATGTCGTAAGTCAGAAAGAAAAAGACATATAGTATGATATCACTTAAAGGCGTTATCTAACAACTGACAAAAATGATAGCATTTTCACAGAGAAAGAAACTCACAGACTTAGAAAACAAACTATTCTTATGTAAATGGAAAGGTGGGTGGTATGGAAAATTAAGATTAGGGTTACCATATGTGTACAAATACCTACTAAATACATTTATCAAAGAGAACGACCATATAGCAAGGGAGGTCAATGGAGCACTCTGCAATAATTTACATGGGAAGAGTATCTGCACATGAATATATTACATATGTGTGTGTGTGTGTGTGTGTGTATATATATATATGTGTGTGTGTGTAATGTACAAATGAACCAGATTGTATACACGTAGGACAAACAATATTCTAAACATTACCTCGATTTAAAAAGACTAAAAAATCGAACAAGAAATAATGGAATATTAACTTACAGGATTTTTCCTAGCACATTCCATTCTAATTTACAACCTGGGAACCTGACTTCCAGAAAGGCTGTGCTGCCCTAGAAACCAGTTTTGGGAATGGAGAAATGCTGCCGCCTTGTGGCCGTTTCCCCCAACAGCACCTTTAAAGCCAGTAGTAGTGGTCACTAAATATTCACACTCATTACAAGCCTGTAAATGTCACCTGTTCTCAAAAAAAATCCTGGGGTCAAAAATCGACGAAAAATTCAAAACAGGGCAGCCTTCCCAGAAGACCACTTCAAGTGGTTTATTGTACTCACAGTTTTTTTCTGTTTTTGTTTAACAGAAAGAAAACAAAGCATGGAAAAATGCTGAACATTAGGAATTATTAAAGACATGCAAATCCAAATGACAAAAACCTATCAGCTCACACCAGTCATAATGGCCATCAGCAAAAATTCTGCAAACAATAAATGCTGAAGGGGTTGTGGAGAAATGCGCACCCTCGTTTCTAATTGGGACATGGTAAAAACCAGTAATGAAAACACAAAGGAGGTGCCTTGATAAGGTAAGTATTGAGCTACCATTCAATCAAGCATACCCACTGCTGGGCCTATCACCTGAGAGGATGAGAATCAAAAAGACACAGGGTGGCAATCCTGCACTCCAGCAATATTTACCACAGCCAACACTTGGAAGCAACAAAAATGTCTGTCAACAGAGGAAGGCACAAAGAAGAAGTGGTCCATGTACACAATGGAATATTACTCCAATAAAAAAAATATATAATTTCAATTTAGAAACCAAACGTAAGTAAGGAGACATCAGCTTTTGGGGGTTTGTCCGGGCACATTCCTCTCTAATATACAACTGAGGAACACCACTGGCAGGAAGGACTCTTTCCGTAATTCCCAGAATGGGGAAAGGAGAAATGCTGCCGCCCAATGGCCGATACCTGCAACAGCAGCTTTAAAACCTGTGCTAATGGTCACTTCATATGCACAAGTACTGGAGGGCTGTAAATGAAACCTGCCCTCAGAATGTCTTCAGGGAGGTAATGGCCAAAATATTTCAAAATGTGACACATACTTCAAGAAAACCATTTGAAGAGGTAAGCGCTACTCACAGCTTGAAAAAAAGAGGACATGCCTGAAAGTTCAATTGCAAGGGATTATGAGATGCATGCAAATCCAACCTCAAAGAGGTGTCAGCTCACACCTGTCAGAATAAACATCAGCAGAAAAACTACAAACAATAAATGCTGAACGGGTTGTGGACAAGGGCATACCCTCAAATTTAAGTGGAACATAACCTGGTAAGAGCCACTAATGAGAACAGAATGGAGACGCCTTTACAAGGTAAACATTTTGCTACCATATGATCCAACAGGCCCTCTCCTGGGCCTATAACCGAAGAAGACATAATTGAAAGACACAGGCAGGCAAACGTGCATTTCAGCAGTGTTACAATAACCAAGACATGGAAGCAACCAAAAAGTCCATCAACAGCTGAGTGGACAAAGAAAAACTGGTCCACGTACAGATGGAATATTAGCCAAGGAAAAAAATGACACAATGCCATTTGCATCACCATAGATGAGTCTAGAAGTAATCACACAACTCGTAGTAAGTCAGAAAGCGAAAGACACGTATCCTGTGATATCACTTATAGGTGTTACCTAAAAATTGATACCAGTGAAGATATTTCCACAGAGAAAGGCAATCACAGATTCATTAAACAAACTTATGGTTCACCAATGGAAAGGTGTGAGGATTGGATACATTAGGATGTCAGAGTTAACAGAGATATACAAACACAGGTGAAGTATATAATCACCAAAGACCTAAAGGATACCAAGAGAAGACTACTCAACATTGTGTCATAACCTAAAATGGGAAAAGGATCCAAAGAAGAAAAGAGATATGTATATGTGGAAAACAACCACATCTTGCACACCTAAAACAAGCAAAACATTGTAATCACACTTGCTGTGATAAACAATGAAAATTAAATGTAAAAAAAGAACAATATTTAGTGAGATATAAACATAAGGGGCTTTTTCCTGGCCCATTCCATTCTAATTTGCAACCTAGAACAGGACTTCCATTGAGGCTCTGTTTCCCTAGTAACCAGATTTGGTTAATGAGAACTGCTGCCGCCTTGTGGCCGTTTCACACAACAGCAGCTCTAACTGCAGCTGTAATGGTTACTTGACAGTCAAAATAATTGCAGGCCTGTAAATGACACCTGTCCTCAAAACAATCCTTCGGTCGTAAATCGAGCAAAAATCTCCAAAGACATCCATATTTCAAAACGACAATTTCAAGAGGCATATTTTATGCACATTTTATATTCTGTCTCTTTTTTTTTTGTTATAGAAAAAGGCATGGAAAAAGGCTCAACGTCAGGAATTAATAAAGCCATGCAAATCCAGTCTAGAAACACATTCACCTCACAGCCGTCAGAAGGATCATCAGCAAAGAAGTCTACATAGTATAAATGCTGAAGGGGTTTTAGAGAACTGTGTACCCTCTAGCTGCTGATGGGATGTAACCTGGTAACAGCCAGTACAGAGAACAAAATGGAGGTGTGTTTAAAGGTAAAACTTGAGCTACTCTGTGATCTGGTAGGCCCACTGATGGGCCTATCCGCTGAGTAGACCTGAATCAAAAAGACACAGGCTGGCAATCCTTCACTGCAGCAACATGTACCATCGCCAAGAGCTGGAAGAAACCAAAATATCCATCAACAGAAAAATGCACCAAGAAGAAGTGGTCCATGTACACAATGGAATATTAGCCATGGAAAAGCATGGAACAATGCTGTTGGCACCACCATAGAAGGATCTAGAGATAATCACCCTACCTGAAGTAAGAAAGAAAACGAAAGACAGATATCCTATTACATCACTTATAGGTGTTACCTAAAAATTGATACCCATGAAATAATTTCCAAGAGAAGGACACTCATAGACTCAGAAAACCAAATTATGTTTAACCAAGTGGAAAGGGGTAAGGAATGTATGAATTAGGATATGGGGGTTAACAGACATGTAGTAATACATATGAAATATATAATCACAAAATACCTATAGAATGCTAAAAGAGGTGTACTCAACACTCTGTAATAACCTACACGGGAAAGGATCCAAAGATGAATAGATCAATACATTGATATAATGAACCAGATTCCGTACACCTAGAAAAAACACAGTATTTTTATCCAATTTGCTGTGATAAGAAATAAAAATTAAATGTGAAAAACAAACAAGAATTAAGGAGACATAAGCTCTTGGGAGTTTGCCGTGGCACATTCTGCTCTAATTTGCAGCTTACAAACACGATTTCCAGGAACCCTCTGTTGCCCAAAATCCCAGAGTTGGAAATGTAGAAATGCTGCCGCCTTGTGGCCGTTTCCCACAAGAGCGGCTTTAAAACCACAGCTAACGGTCACTTAACATTCACAAGGACTCAGGACAGTAAAGGACAACTGCCCTCAAAAATTCACAAGTGGCAAAATTTTCAAGGAGATAGTATGAAGAGGTAAATTTTACTCATTATTTTTCTAAAAACAAAGAAAATGGATAAAAGCTCAACAACATAAATTTTTAAACTCATGCAAATCTAGCCTACAAAAAGATTTCAACACACACACGTCAACTACCATCAGCCAAAGGTCTACAAACAATAAATGCTGAAGGGGTTTTAGAGAACTGTGTACCCTCTAGCTGCTGGTGAGATGTAAAGTGGTAAGAGCCAATAGTGAGCACAGAAAGGAGCTGTGTTTAAAAGTAAAAATTGAGTTAGCATTCCATTCAGCAGGTCAACTGCTGAAACTCTCACCTGAAAATACCAGAATCGAGAAGGCACAGGCTGCAACAGCTTCTCTGCAGGATTTTTCACAATAGCCAAGACACGGAAGCAACCAAAATGTCCATCACTGGATGAATGGATAAAGAAGAAGTGGTCCATGTACATAATGGAATATTAGCCATGGAAAACAGTGAAACACTGCTCGTTGAGGCACCATTTATGAGCCTAGATATAATCTCAGAACATGTCGTAAGTCAGAAAGAAAAAGACATATAGTATGATATCACTTAAAGGCGTTATCTAACAACTGACAAAAATGATAGCATTTTCACAGAGAAAGAAACTCACAGACTTAGAAAACAAACTATTCTTATGTAAATGGAAAGGTGGGTGGTATGGAAAATTAAGATTAGGGTTACCATATGTGTACAAATACCTACTAAATACATTTATCAAAGAGAACGACCATATAGCAAGGGAGGTCAATGGAGCACTCTGCAATAATTTACATGGGAAGAGTATCTGCACATGAATATATTACATATGTGTGTGTGTGTGTGTGTGTGTGTATATATATATATGTGTGTGTGTGTAATGTACAAATGAACCAGATTGTATACACGTAGGACAAACAATATTCTAAACATTACCTCGATTTAAAAAGACTAAAAAATCGAACAAGAAATAATGGAATATTAACTTACAGGATTTTTCCTAGCACATTCCATTCTAATTTACAACCTGGGAACCTGACTTCCAGAAAGGCTGTGCTGCCCTAGAAACCAGTTTTGGGAATGGAGAAATGCTGCCGCCTTGTGGCCGTTTCCCCCAACAGCACCTTTAAAGCCAGTAGTAGTGGTCACTAAATATTCACACTCATTACAAGCCTGTAAATGTCACCTGTTCTCAAAAAAAATCCTGGGGTCAAAAATCGACGAAAAATTCAAAACAGGGCAGCCTTCCCAGAAGACCACTTCAAGTGGTTTATTGTACTCACAGTTTTTTTCTGTTTTTGTTTAACAGAAAGAAAACAAAGCATGGAAAAATGCTGAACATTAGGAATTATTAAAGACATGCAAATCCAAATGACAAAAACCTATCAGCTCACACCAGTCATAATGGCCATCAGCAAAAATTCTGCAAACAATAAATGCTGAAGGGGTTGTGGAGAAATGCGCACCCTCGTTTCTAATTGGGACATGGTAAAAACCAGTAATGAAAACACAAAGGAGGTGCCTTGATAAGGTAAGTATTGAGCTACCATTCAATCAAGCATACCCACTGCTGGGCCTATCACCTGAGAGGATGAGAATCAAAAAGACACAGGGTGGCAATCCTGCACTCCAGCAATATTTACCACAGCCAACACTTGGAAGCAACAAAAATGTCTGTCAACAGAGGAAGGCACAAAGAAGAAGTGGTCCATGTACACAATGGAATATTACTCCAATAAAAAAAATATATAATTTCAATTTAGAAACCAAACGTAAGTAAGGAGACATCAGCTTTTGGGGGTTTGTCCGGGCACATTCCTCTCTAATATACAACTGAGGAACACCACTGGCAGGAAGGACTCTTTCCGTAATTCCCAGAATGGGGAAAGGAGAAATGCTGCCGCCCAATGGCCGATACCTGCAACAGCAGCTTTAAAACCTGTGCTAATGGTCACTTCATATGCACAAGTACTGGAGGGCTGTAAATGAAACCTGCCCTCAGAATGTCTTCAGGGAGGTAATGGCCAAAATATTTCAAAATGTGACACATACTTCAAGAAAACCATTTGAAGAGGTAAGCGCTACTCACAGCTTGAAAAAAAGAGGACATGCCTGAAAGTTCAATTGCAAGGGATTATGAGATGCATGCAAATCCAACCTCAAAGAGGTGTCAGCTCACACCTGTCAGAATAAACATCAGCAGAAAAACTACAAACAATAAATGCTGAACGGGTTGTGGACAAGGGCATACCCTCAAATTTAAGTGGAACATAACCTGGTAAGAGCCACTAATGAGAACAGAATGGAGACGCCTTTACAAGGTAAACATTTTGCTACCATATGATCCAACAGGCCCTCTCCTGGGCCTATAACCGAAGAAGACATAATTGAAAGACACAGGCAGGCAAACGTGCATTTCAGCAGTGTTACAATAACCAAGACATGGAAGCAACCAAAAAGTCCATCAACAGCTGAGTGGACAAAGAAAAACTGGTCCACGTACAGATGGAATATTAGCCAAGGAAAAAAATGACACAATGCCATTTGCATCACCATAGATGAGTCTAGAAGTAATCACACAACTCGTAGTAAGTCAGAAAGCGAAAGACACGTATCCTGTGATATCACTTATAGGTGTTACCTAAAAATTGATACCAGTGAAGATATTTCCACAGAGAAAGGCAATCACAGATTCATTAAACAAACTTATGGTTCACCAATGGAAAGGTGTGAGGATTGGATACATTAGGATGTCAGAGTTAACAGAGATATACAAACACAGGTGAAGTATATAATCACCAAAGACCTAAAGGATACCAAAAGAAGACTACTCAACATTGTGTCATAACCTAAAATGGGAAAAGGATCCAAAGAAGAAAAGAGATATGTATATGTGGAAAACAACCACATCTTGCACACCTAAAACAAGCAAAACATTGTAATCACACTTGCTGTGATAAACAATGAAAATTAAATGTAAAAAAAGAACAATATTTAGTGAGATATAAACATAAGGGGCTTTTTCCTGGCCCATTCCATTCTAATTTGCAACCTAGAACAGGACTTCCATTGAGGCTCTGTTTCCCTAGTAACCAGATTTGGTTAATGAGAACTGCTGCCGCCTTGTGGCCGTTTCACACAACAGCAGCTCTAACTGCAGCTGTAATGGTTACTTGACAGTCAAAATAATTGCAGGCCTGTAAATGACACCTGTCCTCAAAACAATCCTTCGGTCGTAAATCGAGCAAAAATCTCCAAAGACATCCATATTTCAAAACGACAATTTCAAGAGGCATATTTTATGCACATTTTATATTCTGTCTCTTTTTTTTTTGTTATAGAAAAAGGCATGGAAAAAGGCTCAACGTCAGGAATTAATAAAGCCATGCAAATCCAGTCTAGAAACACATTCACCTCACAGCCGTCAGAAGGATCATCAGCAAAGAAGTCTACATAGTATAAATGCTGAAGGGGTTTTAGAGAACTGTGTACCCTCTAGCTGCTGATGGGATGTAACCTGGTAACAGCCAGTACAGAGAACAAAATGGAGGTGTGTTTAAAGGTAAAACTTGAGCTACTCTGTGATCTGGTAGGCCCACTGATGGGCCTATCCGCTGAGTAGACCTGAATCAAAAAGACACAGGCTGGCAATCCTTCACTGCAGCAACATGTACCATCGCCAAGAGCTGGAAGAAACCAAAATATCCATCAACAGAAAAATGCACCAAGAAGAAGTGGTCCATGTACACAATGGAATATTAGCCATGGAAAAGCATGGAACAATGCTGTTGGCACCACCATAGAAGGATCTAGAGATAATCACCCTACCTGAAGTAAGAAAGAAAACGAAAGACAGATATCCTATTACATCACTTATAGGTGTTACCTAAAAATTGATACCCATGAAATAATTTCCAAGAGAAGGACACTCATAGACTCAGAAAACCAAATTATGTTTAACCAAGTGGAAAGGGGTAAGGAATGTATGAATTAGGATATGGGGGTTAACAGACATGTAGTAATACATATGAAATATATAATCACAAAATACCTATAGAATGCTAAAAGAGGTGTACTCAACACTCTGTAATAACCTACACGGGAAAGGATCCAAAGATGAATAGATCAATACATTGATATAATGAACCAGATTCCGTACACCTAGAAAAAACACAGTATTTTTATCCAATTTGCTGTGATAAGAAATAAAAATTAAATGTGAAAAACAAACAAGAATTAAGGAGACATAAGCTCTTGGGAGTTTGCCGTGGCACATTCTGCTCTAATTTGCAGCTTACAAACACGATTTCCAGGAACCCTCTGTTGCCCAAAATCCCAGAGTTGGAAATGTAGAAATGCTGCCGCCTTGTGGCCGTTTCCCACAAGAGTGGCTTTAAAACCACAGCTAACGGTCACTTAACATTCACAAGGACTCAGGACAGTAAAGGACAACTGCCCTCAAAAATTCACAAGTGGCAAAATTTTCAAGGAGATAGTATGAAGAGGTAAATTTTACTCATTATTTTTCTAAAAACAAAGAAAATGGATAAAAGCTCAACAACATAAATTTTTAAACTCATGCAAATCTAGCCTACAAAAAGATTTCAACACACACACGTCAACTACCATCAGCCAAAGGTCTACAAACAATAAATGCTGAAGGGGTTTTAGAGAACTGTGTACCCTCTAGCTGCTGGTGAGATGTAAAGTGGTAAGAGCCAATAGTGAGCACAGAAAGGAGCTGTGTTTAAAAGTAAAAATTGAGTTAGCATTCCATTCAGCAGGTCAACTGCTGAAACTCTCACCTGAAAATACCAGAATCGAGAAGGCACAGGCTGCAACAGCTTCTCTGCAGGATTTTTCACAATAGCCAAGACACGGAAGCAACCAAAATGTCCATCAATGGATGAATGGATAAAGAAGAAGTGGTCCATGTACATAATGGAATATTAGCCATGGAAAACAGTGAAACACTGCTCGTTGAGGCACCATTTATGAGCCTAGATATAATCTCAGAACATGTCGTAAGTCAGAAAGAAAAAGACATATAGTATGATATCACTTAAAGGCGTTATCTAACAACTGACAAAAATGATAGCATTTTCACAGAGAAAGAAACTCACAGACTTAGAAAACAAACTATTCTTATGTAAATGGAAAGGTGGGTGGTATGGAAAATTAAGATTACGGTTACCATATGTGTACAAATACCTACTAAATACATTTATCAAAGAGAACGACCATATAGCAAGGGAGGTCAATGGAGCACTCTGCAATAATTTACATGGGAAGAGTATCTGCACATGAATATATTACATATGTGTGTGTGTGTGTGTGTGTGTATATATATATATGTGTGTGTGTGTAATGTACAAATGAACCAGATTGTATACACGTAGGACAAACAATATTCTAAACATTACCTCGATTTAAAAAGACTAAAAAATCGAACAAGAAATAATGGAATATTAACTTACAGGATTTTTCCTAGCACATTCCATTCTAATTTACAACCTGGGAACCTGACTTCCAGAAAGGCTGTGCTGCCCTAGAAACCAGTTTTGGGAATGGAGAAATGCTGCCGCCTTGTGGCCGTTTCCCCCAACAGCACCTTTAAAGCCAGTAGTAGTGGTCACTAAATATTCACACTCATTACAAGCCTGTAAATGTCACCTGTTCTCAAAAAAAATCCTGGGGTCAAAAATCGACGAAAAATTCAAAACAGGGCAGCCTTCCCAGAAGACCACTTCAAGTGGTTTATTGTACTCACAGTTTTTTTCTGTTTTTGTTTAACAGAAAGAAAACAAAGCATGGAAAAATGCTGAACATTAGGAATTATTAAAGACATGCAAATCCAAATGACAAAAACCTATCAGCTCACACCAGTCATAATGGCCATCAGCAAAAATTCTGCAAACAATAAATGCTGAAGGGGTTGTGGAGAAATGCGCACCCTCGTTTCTAATTGGGACATGGTAAAAACCAGTAATGAAAACACAAAGGAGGTGCCTTGATAAGGTAAATATTGAGCTACCATTCAATCAAGCATACCCACTGCTGGGCCTATCACCTGAGAGGATGAGAATCAAAAAGACACAGGGTGGCAATCCTGCACTCCAGCAATATTTACCACAGCCAACACTTGGAAGCAACAAAAATGTCTGTCAACAGAGGAAGGCACAAAGAAGAAGTGGTCCATGTACACAATGGAATATTACTCCAATAAAAAAAATATATAATTTCAATTTAGAAACCAAACGTAAGTAAGGAGACATCAGCTTTTGGGGGTTTGTCCGGGCACATTCCTCTCTAATATACAACTGAGGAACACCACTGGCAGGAAGGACTCTTTCCGTAATTCCCAGAATGGGGAAAGGAGAAATGCTGCCGCCCAATGGCCGATACCTGCAACAGCAGCTTTAAAACCTGTGCTAATGGTCACTTCATATGCACAAGTACTGGAGGGCTGTAAATGAAACCTGCCCTCAGAATGTCTTCAGGGAGGTAATGGCCAAAATATTTCAAAATGTGACACATACTTCAAGAAAACCATTTGAAGAGGTAAGCGCTACTCACAGCTTGAAAAAAAGAGGACATGCCTGAAAGTTCAATTGCAAGGGATTATGAGATGCATGCAAATCCAACCTCAAAGAGGTGTCAGCTCACACCTGTCAGAATAAACATCAGCAGAAAAACTACAAACAATAAATGCTGAACGGGTTGTGGACAAGGGCATACCCTCAAATTTAAGTGGAACATAACCTGGTAAGAGCCACTAATGAGAACAGAATGGAGACGCCTTTACAAGGTAAACATTTTGCTACCATATGATCCAACAGGCCCTCTCCTGGGCCTATAACCGAAGAAGACATAATTGAAAGACACAGGCAGGCAAACGTGCATTTCAGCAGTGTTACAATAACCAAGACATGGAAGCAACCAAAAAGTCCATCAACAGCTGAGTGGACAAAGAAAAACTGGTCCACGTACAGATGGAATATTAGCCAAGGAAAAAAATGACACAATGCCATTTGCATCACCATAGATGAGTCTAGAAGTAATCACACAACTCGTAGTAAGTCAGAAAGCGAAAGACACGTATCCTGTGATATCACTTATAGGTGTTACCTAAAAATTGATACCAGTGAAGATATTTCCACAGAGAAAGGCAATCACAGATTCATTAAACAAACTTATGGTTCACCAATGGAAAGGTGTGAGGATTGGATACATTAGGATGTCAGAGTTAACAGAGATATACAAACACAGGTGAAGTATATAATCACCAAAGACCTAAAGGATACCAAGAGAAGACTACTCAACATTGTGTCATAACCTAAAATGGGAAAAGGATCCAAAGAAGAAAAGAGATATGTATATGTGGAAAACAACCACATCTTGCACACCTAAAACAAGCAAAACATTGTAATCACACTTGCTGTGATAAACAATGAAAATTAAATGTAAAAAAAGAACAATATTTAGTGAGATATAAACATAAGGGGCTTTTTCCTGGCCCATTCCATTCTAATTTGCAACCTAGAACAGGACTTCCATTGAGGCTCTGTTTCCCTAGTAACCAGATTTGGTTAATGAGAACTGCTGCCGCCTTGTGGCCGTTTCACACAACAGCAGCTCTAACTGCAGCTGTAATGGTTACTTGACAGTCAAAATAATTGCAGGCCTGTAAATGACACCTGTCCTCAAAACAATCCTTCGGTCGTAAATCGAGCAAAAATCTCCAAAGACATCCATATTTCAAAACGACAATTTCAAGAGGCATATTTTATGCACATTTTATATTCTGTCTCTTTTTTTTTTGTTATAGAAAAAGGCATGGAAAAAGGCTCAACGTCAGGAATTAATAAAGCCATGCAAATCCAGTCTAGAAACACATTCACCTCACAGCCGTCAGAAGGATCATCAGCAAAGAAGTCTACATAGTATAAATGCTGAAGGGGTTTTAGAGAACTGTGTACCCTCTAGCTGCTGATGGGATGTAACCTGGTAACAGCCAGTACAGAGAACAAAATGGAGGTGTGTTTAAAGGTAAAACTTGAGCTACTCTGTGATCTGGTAGGCCCACTGATGGGCCTATCCGCTGAGTAGACCTGAATCAAAAAGACACAGGCTGGCAATCCTTCACTGCAGCAACATGTACCATCGCCAAGAGCTGGAAGAAACCAAAATATCCATCAACAGAAAAATGCACCAAGAAGAAGTGGTCCATGTACACAATGGAATATTAGCCATGGAAAAGCATGGAACAATGCTGTTGGCACCACCATAGAAGGATCTAGAGATAATCACCCTACCTGAAGTAAGAAAGAAAACGAAAGACAGATATCCTATTACATCACTTATAGGTGTTACCTAAAAATTGATACCCATGAAATAATTTCCAAGAGAAGGACACTCATAGACTCAGAAAACCAAATTATGTTTAACCAAGTGGAAAGGGGTAAGGAATGTATGAATTAGGATATGGGGGTTAACAGACATGTAGTAATACATATGAAATATATAATCACAAAATACCTATAGAATGCTAAAAGAGGTGTACTCAACACTCTGTAATAACCTACACGGGAAAGGATCCAAAGATGAATAGATCAATACATTGATATAATGAACCAGATTCCGTACACCTAGAAAAAACACAGTATTTTTATCCAATTTGCTGTGATAAGAAATAAAAATTAAATGTGAAAAACAAACAAGAATTAAGGAGACATAAGCTCTTGGGAGTTTGCCGTGGCACATTCTGCTCTAATTTGCAGCTTACAAACACGATTTCCAGGAACCCTCTGTTGCCCAAAATCCCAGAGTTGGAAATGTAGAAATGCTGCCGCCTTGTGGCCGTTTCCCACAAGAGCGGCTTTAAAACCACAGCTAACGGTCACTTAACATTCACAAGGACTCAGGACAGTAAAGGACAACTGCCCTCAAAAATTCACAAGTGGCAAAATTTTCAAGGAGATAGTATGAAGAGGTAAATTTTACTCATTATTTTTCTAAAAACAAAGAAAATGGATAAAAGCTCAACAACATAAATTTTTAAACTCATGCAAATCTAGCCTACAAAAAGATTTCAACACACACACGTCAACTACCATCAGCCAAAGGTCTACAAACAATAAATGCTGAAGGGGTTTTAGAGAACTGTGTACCCTCTAGCTGCTGGTGAGATGTAAAGTGGTAAGAGCCAATAGTGAGCACAGAAAGGAGCTGTGTTTAAAAGTAAAAATTGAGTTAGCATTCCATTCAGCAGGTCAACTGCTGAAACTCTCACCTGAAAATACCAGAATCGAGAAGGCACAGGCTGCAACAGCTTCTCTGCAGGATTTTTCACAATAGCCAAGACACGGAAGCAACCAAAATGTCCATCACTGGATGAATGGATAAAGAAGAAGTGGTCCATGTACATAATGGAATATTAGCCATGGAAAACAGTGAAACACTGCTCGTTGAGGCACCATTTATGAGCCTAGATATAATCTCAGAACATGTCGTAAGTCAGAAAGAAAAAGACATATAGTATGATATCACTTAAAGGCGTTATCTAACAACTGACAAAAATGATAGCATTTTCACAGAGAAAGAAACTCACAGACTTAGAAAACAAACTATTCTTATGTAAATGGAAAGGTGGGTGGTATGGAAAATTAAGATTAGGGTTACCATATGTGTACAAATACCTACTAAATACATTTATCAAAGAGAACGACCATATAGCAAGGGAGGTCAATGGAGCACTCTGCAATAATTTACATGGGAAGAGTATCTGCACATGAATATATTACATATGTGTGTGTGTGTGTGTGTGTGTGTATATATATATATGTGTGTGTGTGTAATGTACAAATGAACCAGATTGTATACACGTAGGACAAACAATATTCTAAACATTACCTCGATTTAAAAAGACTAAAAAATCGAACAAGAAATAATGGAATATTAACTTACAGGATTTTTCCTAGCACATTCCATTCTAATTTACAACCTGGGAACCTGACTTCCAGAAAGGCTGTGCTGCCCTAGAAACCAGTTTTGGGAATGGAGAAATGCTGCCGCCTTGTGGCCGTTTCCCCCAACAGCACCTTTAAAGCCAGTAGTAGTGGTCACTAAATATTCACACTCATTACAAGCCTGTAAATGTCACCTGTTCTCAAAAAAAATCCTGGGGTCAAAAATCGACGAAAAATTCAAAACAGGGCAGCCTTCCCAGAAGACCACTTCAAGTGGTTTATTGTACTCACAGTTTTTTTCTGTTTTTGTTTAACAGAAAGAAAACAAAGCATGGAAAAATGCTGAACATTAGGAATTATTAAAGACATGCAAATCCAAATGACAAAAACCTATCAGCTCACACCAGTCATAATGGCCATCAGCAAAAATTCTGCAAACAATAAATGCTGAAGGGGTTGTGGAGAAATGCGCACCCTCATTTCTAATTGGGACATGGTAAAAACCAGTAATGAAAACACAAAGGAGGTGCCTTGATAAGGTAAATATTGAGCTACCATTCAATCAAGCATACCCACTGCTGGGCCTATCACCTGAGAGGATGAGAATCAAAAAGACACAGGGTGGCAATCCTGCACTCCAGCAATATTTACCACAGCCAACACTTGGAAGCAACAAAAATGTCTGTCAACAGAGGAAGGCACAAAGAAGAAGTGGTCCATGTACACAATGGAATATTACTCCAATAAAAAAAATATATAATTTCAATTTAGAAACCAAACGTAAGTAAGGAGACATCAGCTTTTGGGGGTTTGTCCGGGCACATTCCTCTCTAATATACAACTGAGGAACACCACTGGCAGGAAGGACTCTTTCCGTAATTCCCAGAATGGGGAAAGGAGAAATGCTGCCGCCCAATGGCCGATACCTGCAACAGCAGCTTTAAAACCTGTGCTAATGGTCACTTCATATGCACAAGTACTGGAGGGCTGTAAATGAAACCTGCCCTCAGAATGTCTTCAGGGAGGTAATGGCCAAAATATTTCAAAATGTGACACATACTTCAAGAAAACCATTTGAAGAGGTAAGCGCTACTCACAGCTTGAAAAAAAGAGGACATGCCTGAAAGTTCAATTTCAAGGGATTATGAGATGCATGCAAATCCAACCTCAAAGAGGTGTCAGCTCACACCTGTCAGAATAAACATCAGCAGAAAAACTACAAACAATAAATGCTGAACGGGTTGTGGACAAGGGCATACCCTCAAATTTAAGTGGAACATAACCTGGTAAGAGCCACTAATGAGAACAGAATGGAGACGCCTTTACAAGGTAAACATTTTGCTACCATATGATCCAACAGGCCCTCTCCTGGGCCTATAACCGAAGAAGACATAATTGAAAGACACAGGCAGGCAAACGTGCATTTCAGCAGTGTTACAATAACCAAGACATGGAAGCAACCAAAAAGTCCATCAACAGCTGAGTGGACAAAGAAAAACTGGTCCACGTACAGATGGAATATTAGTCAAGGAAAAAAATGACACAATGCCATTTGCATCACCATAGATGAGTCTAGAAGTAATCACACAACTTGTAGTAAGTCAGAAAGCGAAAGACACGTATCCTGTGATATCACTTATAGGTGTTACCTAAAAATTGATACCAGTGAAGATATTTCCACAGAGAAAGGCAATCACAGATTCATTAAACAAACTTATGGTTCACCAATGGAAAGGTGTGAGGATTGGATACATTAGGATGTCAGAGTTAACAGAGATATACAAACACAGGTGAAGTATATAATCACCAAAGACCTAAAGGATACCAAGAGAAGACTACTCAACATTGTGTCATAACCTAAAATGGGAAAAGGATCCAAAGAAGAAAAGAGATATGTATATGTGGAAAACAACCACATCTTGCACACCTAAAACAAGCAAAACATTGTAATCACACTTGCTGTGATAAACAATGAAAATTAAATGTAAAAAAAGAACAATATTTAGTGAGATATAAACATAAGGGGCTTTTTCCTGGCCCATTCCATTCTAATTTGCAACCTAGAACAGGACTTCCATTGAGGCTCTGTTTCCCTAGTAACCAGATTTGGTTAATGAGAACTGCTGCCGCCTTGTGGCCGTTTCACACAACAGCAGCTCTAACTGCAGCTGTAATGGTTACTTGACAGTCAAAATAATTGCAGGCCTGTAAATGACACCTGTCCTCAAAACAATCCTTCGGTCGTAAATCGAGCAAAAATCTCCAAAGACATCCATATTTCAAAACGACAATTTCAAGAGGCATATTTTATGCACATTTTATATTCTGTCTCTTTTTTTTGTTATAGAAAAAGGCATGGAAAAAGGCTCAACGTCAGGAATTAATAAAGCCATGCAAATCCAGTCTAGAAACACATTCACCTCACAGCCGTCAGAAGGATCATCAGCAAAGAAGTCTACATAGTATAAATGCTGAAGGGGTTTTAGAGAACTGTGTACCCTCTAGCTGCTGATGGGATGTAACCTGGTAACAGCCAGTACAGAGAACAAAATGGAGGTGTGTTTAAAGGTAAAACTTGAGCTACTCTGTGATCTGGTAGGCCCACTGATGGGCCTATCCGCTGAGTAGACCTGAATCAAAAAGACACAGGCTGGCAATCCTTCACTGCAGCAACATGTACCATCGCCAAGAGCTGGAAGAAACCAAAATATCCATCAACAGAAAAATGCACCAAGAAGAAGTGGTCCATGTACACAATGGAATATTAGCCATGGAAAAGCATGGAACAATGCTGTTGGCACCACCATAGAAGGATCTAGAGATAATCACCCTACCTGAAGTAAGAAAGAAAACGAAAGACAGATATCCTATTACATCACTTATAGGTGTTACCTAAAAATTGATACCCATGAAATAATTTCCAAGAGAAGGACACTCATGGATTCAGAAAACCAAATTATGTTTAACCAAATGGAAAGGTGTAAGGAATGTATGAATTAGAATATGGGGGTTAACAGACATGTAGTAATACATATGAAATATATAATCACAAAATACCTATAGAATGCTAAAAGAGGTGTACTCAACACTCTGTAATAACCTACACGGGAAAGGATCCAAAGATGAATAGATCAATACATTGATATAATGAACCAGATTCCGTACACCTAGAAAAAACACAGTATTTTTATCCAATTTGCTGTGATAAGAAATAAAAATTAAATGTGAAAAACAAACAAGAATTAAGGAGACATAAGCTCTTGGGAGTTTGCCGTGGCACATTCTGCTCTAATTTGCAGCTTACAAACACGATTTCCAGGAACCCTCTGTTGCCCAAAATCCCAGAGTTGGAAATGTAGAAATGCTGCCGCCTTGTGGCCGTTTCCCACAAGAGCGGCTTTAAAACCACAGCTAACGGTCACTTAACATTCACAAGGACTCAGGACAGTAAAGGACAACTGCCCTCAAAAATTCACAAGTGGCAAAATTTTCAAGGAGATAGTATGAAGAGGTAAATTTTACTCATTATTTTTCTAAAAACAAAGAAAATGGATAAAAGCTCAACAACATAAATTTTTAAACTCATGCAAATCTAGCCTACAAAAAGATTTCGACACACACACGTCAACTACCATCAGCCAAAGGTCTACAAACAATAAATGCTGAAGGGGTTTTAGAGAACTGTGTACCCTCTAGCTGCTGGTGAGATGTAAAGTGGTAAGAGCCAATAGTGAGCACAGAAAGGAGCTGTGTTTAAAAGTAAAAATTGAGTTAGCATTCCATTCAGCAGGTCAACTGCTGAAACTCTCACCTGAAAATACCAGAGTCGAGAAGGCACAGGCTGCAACAGCTTCACTGCAGGATTTTTCACAATAGCCAAGACACGGAAGCAACCAAAATGTCCATCAATGGATGAATGGATAAAGAAGAAGTGGTCCATGTACATAATGGAATATTAGCCATGGAAAACAGTGAAACACTGCTCGTTGAGGCACCATTTATGAGCCTAGATATAATCTCAGAACATGCCGTAAGTCAGAAAGAAAAAGACATATAGTATGATATCACTTAAAGGCGTTATCTAACAACTGACAAAAATGATAGCATTTTCACAGAGAAAGAAACTCACAGACTTAGAAAACAAACTATTCTTATGTAAATGGAAAGGTGGGTGGTATGGAAAATTAAGATTACGGTTACCATATGTGTACAAATACCTACTAAATACATTTATCAAAGAGACCGACCATATAGCAAGGGAGGTCAATGGAGCACTCTGCAATAATTTACATGGGAAGAGTATCTGCACATGAATATATTACATATGTGTGTGTGTGTGTGTGTGTGTATATATATATATGTGTGTGTGTGTAATGTACAAATGAACCAGATTGTATACACGTAGGACAAACAATATTCTAAACATTACCTCGATTTAAAAAGACTAAAAAATCGAACAAGAAATAATGGAATATTAACTTACGAGTTTTTTCCTAGCACATTCCATTCTAATTTACAACCTGGGAACCTGACTTCCAGAAAGGCTGTGCTGCCCTAGAAACCAGTTTTGGGAATGGAGAAATGCTGCCGCCTTGTGGCCGTTTCCCCCAACAGCACCTTTAAAGCCAGTAGTAGTGGTCACTAAATATTCACACTCATTACAAGCCTGTAAATGTCACCTGTTCTCAAAAAAAATCCTGGGGCCAAAAATTGACGAAATATTCAAAACAGGGCAGCCTTCCCAGAAGACCACTTCAATTGGTTTATTGTACTCATATTTTTTTCTGTTTTGTTTAACAGAAAGAAAACAAAGCATGGAAAAATGCTGAACATTAGGAATTATTAAAGACATGCAAATCCAAATTACAAAAACGTATCATCTCACACCAATCATAATGGTCATCAGCAAAAATTCTGCCAACAATAAATGCTGAAGGGGTTGTGGAGAAACGCGCACCCTCGTTTCTCAGTGGGACATGGTAAGAACCAGTAATGAAACCACAAAGGAGGTGCCTTGATAAGGTAAATATTGAGCTACCATTCAGTCAAGCATACCCATTGCTGGGCCTATCACCTGAGAGGATGAGAATCAAAAAGACACAGGGTGGCAATCCTGCACTCCAGCAATATTTACCACAGCCAACACTTGGAAGCAACAAAAATGTCTGTCAACAGAGGAAAGCACAAAGAAGAAGTGGTCCATGTACACAATGGAATATTACTCCAATAAAAAAAATATATAATTTCAATTTAGAAACCAAACGTAAGTAAGGAGACATCAGCTTTTGGGGGTTTGTCCGGGCACATTCCTCTCTAATATACAACTGAGGAACACCACTGGCAGGAAGGACTCTTTCCGTAATTCCCAGAATGGGGAAAGGAGAAATGCTGCCACCCAATGGCCGATACCTGCAACAGCAGCTTTAAAACCTGTGCTAATGGTCACTTCATATGCACAAGTACTGGAGGGCTGTAAATGAAACCTGCCCTCAGAATGTCTTCAGGGAGGTAATGGCCAAAATATTTCAAAATGTGACACATACTTCAAGAAAACTATTTGAAGAGGTAAGCGCTACTCACAGCTTGAAAAAAAAGAGGACATGCCTGAAAGTTCAATTGCAAGGGATTATGAGATGCATGCAAATCCAACCTCAAAGAGGTGTCAGCTCACACCTGTCAGAATAAACATCAGCAGAAAAACTACAAACAATAAATGCTGAAAGGGTTGTGGACAAGGGCATACCCTCAAATTTAAGTGGAACATAACCTGGTAAGAGCCACTAATGAGAACAGAATGGAGACGCCTTTACAAGGTAAACATTTTGCTACCATATGATCCAACAGGCCCTCTCCTGGGCCTATAACCGAAGAAGACATAATTGAAAGACACAGGCAGGCAAATGTGCATTTCAGCAGTGTTACAATAAGCAAGACATGGAAGCTACCAAAAAGTCCATCAACAGCTGAGTGGACAAAAAAAACTGGTCCACGTACAGATGGAATATTAGCCAAGGAAAAAAATGACACAATGCCATTTGCATCACCATAGATGAGTCTAGAAGTAATCACGCAACTTGTAGTAAGTCAGAAAGCGAAAGACACGTATCGTGTGATATCACTTATAGGTGTTACCTAAAAATTGATACCAGTGAAGATATTTCCACAGAGAAAGGCAATCACAGATTCATTAAACAAACTTATGGTTCACCAATGGAAAGGTGTGAGGATTGGATACATTAGGATGTCAGAGTTAACAGAGATATACAAACACAGGTGAAGTATATAATCATCAAAGACCTACGGAATACGAAGAGAAGACTACTCAACATTGTGTCATAACCTAAAATGGGAAAAGGATCCAAAGAAGAAAAGAGATATGTATATGTGGAAAACAACCACATCTTGCACACCTAAAACAAGCAAAACATTGTAATCACACTTGCTGTGATAAACAATGAAAATTAAATTTAAAAAAAAGAACAATATTTAGTGAGATATAAACATAAGGGGCTTTTTCCTGGCCCATTCCATTCTAATTTGCAACCTAGAACAGGACTTCCATTGAGGCTCTGTTTCCCTAGTAATCAGATTTGGTTAATGAGAACTGCTGCCGCCTTGAGGCCGTTTCACACAACAGCAGCTCCAACTGCAGCTGTAATGGTTACTTGACAGTCAAAATAATTGCAGGCCTGTAAATGACACCTGTCCTCAAAACAATCCTTCGGTCGTAAATCGAGCAAAAATCTCCAAAGACATCCATATTTCAAAACGACAATTTCAAGAGGCATATTTTATGCACATTTTATATTCTGTCTCTTTTTTTTTTGTTATAGAAAAAGGCATGGAAAAATGCTCAACGTCAGGAATTAATAAAGCCATGCAAATCCAGTCTAGAAACACATTCACCTCACAGCCGTCAGAAGGATCATCAGCAAAGAAGTCTACATAGTATAAATGCTGAAGGGGTTTTAGAGAACTGTGTACCCTCTAGCTGCTGATGGGATGTAACCTGGTAACAGCCAGTACAGAGAACAAAATGAGGTGTGTTTAAAGGTAAAACTTGAGCTACTATGTGATCAGGTAGCCCCACTGATGGGCCTATCCACTGAGTAAAGCTGAACCAAAAAGACACAGGCTGGCAATCCTTCACTGCAGCAACATGTACCATAGCCAAGAACTGGAAGAAACCAAAATGTCCATCAACAGAAAAATGCACCAAGAAGAAGTGGTCCATGTACACAATGGAATATTAGCCATGGAAAAACATGGAACAGTGCCGTTGGCACCACCATAGAAGGATCTAGAGATATTCACCCTACCTGAAGTAAAAAGAAAACGAAAGACAGATATCCTATTACATCACTTATAGGTGTTACCTAAAAATTGATACCCATGAAATAATTTCCAAGAGAAGGACACTCATAGATTTAGAAAACCAAATTATGTTTAACCAAATGGAAAGTTGTAAGGAATGTATGAATTAGGATATGGGGGTTAACAGACATGTACTAATATATATGAAATATATAATCACAAAATACCTATGGAATACCAAGAGAGGTCTACTCAACACTCTGTAATAACCTACATGGGAAAGGATCCAAAGATGAATATATCTATACATAGATATAATGAAGCAGATTCTGTTCAGCTAGAACACACACAACAGTTTTCTCAAATTTGCTCTTTTAATTAATAAAAATTAAATTTAAAAAAAGCAAGAAAGTATTATGGAGATATAAGCTCTTGGGCATTTGCCCTGACACATTCCACTCTAAATTGCAGCCTACAAATACGATTTCCAGGAAAGATCTCTTGCCCAAAAACCCAGAATTGGAAATGTAGGAATGCTGTCGCCTTGTGCCATTTCCCGCAAGAGCGGCTTTAAAACCACAGGTAACCATCACTTAACATTCACAAGGACTCACTCTGGGCTGTAAAGCACACCTGCCGTCAAAACTTGTGCTGAGGTATGGAATGGCCAAAAAAATTCAAACCTGACAAATTTTTCAAGGAGATAGTATGAAGAGGTAAGTTTTACTCACTATTTTTCAAATAAAAAAAGATAATGGATAAAAGCTCAACATCAGGAATTATTAGACTCATGCAAATCTAGCCTACAAAAAGGTTTCAACTCACGCAAGTCAACTACCATCAGCCAAAAGTCTACAAACAATAAACGCTGAATGTGTTTTAGAGAACTGTGTATCCTCTAGCTGCTTGTGAGATGTAAAGTGGTAAGATCCGGTAATGAGAACAGAAAGGAGCTGCGTTTAAAAGTAAAAATTGAGACGTCATTCGATCCAACACGCCCACCACTGGGCCTATCACCGAAGCACCGAATCGAGAAGACACACGCTGACAAACCTCTACTGAAGTAATACTGAAAATAGCCAGGACATGGAAGCAGCAAAAATGTCAGTTAACAGATGAATGGACAAAGAAGAAGTGGTACATGTACCTAATGGAAGATTAGCTTTCAAAAAAATGAACAATGTCATTTTCATGACTGCAGGTGGGTCTAGAAATAATCATATTATGTGAAGTCAAAAGTGTATGATATATATCCTATGATGTAATTTATAGATGTTATCTTAAGATTCCTACCAATGAACATATTTCCAAAGGAAAAGACACTCAGAGACGTATAAAACAAACTAATGGTTAACCAAAATGAAAGGTGAGAGGATGAGTAAATTAGGATTATGGGGTTAACATACATACACTAATATATGTTATAAGTATATAAACTTATAATATATAAAATATACAAATTATATAATCATTAATATATATAAATTATATAATCACCAAACACCTACCAAATACCAAGGGAGCTCTACTCAACACTCTATAATAACCTACATGGTAACAGGATCCAATGATGAACAGATATATGTATGAAAAATTGATCCTAATTGGCACATCCAGAGAATCACAACACTCTAATAAAATTTACTCCAACAGGGGCTTCCCTAGTGGCACAGTGGTTGAGAATCTGCCTGCCAATGCAGGGAACATGGATTCGAGGCCTGGTCTGGGAGGATCCCACATGCCGTGGAGCAACTATGCCCATGAGCCACAACTACTGAGCTTGTGCGTCTGCAGCCTGTGCTCCACAACAAGAGAGGCCACAATAGTGAGAGGCCCACGCACCTCGATGAAGAGTGGTCCCCGCTTGCTGCAACTAGAGAAAGCCCTCTCACAGAAACGAAGACGCAACGCAGCCAAAAATAAATAAGTAAGTAAGAATCTTAAAACCTATGGATTTAAATGTCTCTGTAAATGAATCAAGCATGTGTACAGTGGCATAAGTGCAGCAGTGAAAATCAGCTAAATCCCATTACAAAAATAAATTTCTTAAACAAAACACAATGACAGTGAATTAGAGAGCAATTCTTAAATAATTCACTCAGGGCTTGTGATGCAACCTGGATTTACCACATCTACACACAGAGCTGGGTGACACATAAGGCTGGACACTTGGGGCTGATAGGATTGGTGAGGTTCGGTGAGCAAATGCAGACCCTTTGAAGTCATATTTCATGGTACCCATTCCGTGTGTCCAAACTCTCCAGGTTTAAGGGATTCTTCCTTCCACTAAAACATGCATAGGGAACCCACAGAACGGTCCATGGTGTGATCGGGAACCGTTCTAAATGCATCTCAGTTTTCATACCCAGGTAGTCGGGTGCAACATTCCAGACGCTTTACTAAGACTCTCTCCACTAGAAGAGTCAGTGCCTTTAACCTCCTGTTTGACCCAGTTTGCAATTTCTGCGGAAGATGAACAGGAATAGGGAGAACCAATGAGAGACTAGGTGGAGGTGTCTGGATGGGCAAATTTAACTCTCACTTCCCACCAGGAAGAGGAATTAACCAAAGGCTGAGCATGCCGTGCTGGAACCACATTAGGGCTTAAAGCAGTCCTGCGGTGTTGCGGCCAGCTCACAAGAAAGCGAGTTGAAGAAAGGAGCTAGGGGCACTGTAATTCACAGACATGCAGAGTTATAAATGACAGCTATCGTCCAAAAATATATTGAAGTAAGGCTGCCAAGAGGACTTGAAAGCGGGGCAGAATTGCAGGAAACCAATTTCAGGAGGTAGACTGGAATTGCATGTAAAGCATAGGAAAAGAGGCAGAACGTCCACAATGATGCACTTGGCCAAAAAGGGCATATGCGTTTTTTCCTCAATATATTCAGGAAAAAACGCATACGCTCTTTTTGCCCAAACAAGCAAGCTTGCAAAGGAAATCTGCACTACAATGAAGTCTCACTTCCCCCCGGTCAAAAGGGCCATCTGTATAAAGTGTAAAATCCAGAAAGGAAGGACAGGCCATGGAGAACTGGGAGCCTTGTTATGCTGATGGGTGGGATGTAAACTGGTATCAGCCACTCTGGAGAAGAGTATGGTGTTTCCTGAAACATCCAAAAAACAAATCAACAGAGCCGAGGGCAATTCCACTTATGGTCCTATAGCTTAGGGAAATTAAAATAAAAAAGACACAGCCACCCCAAATTTTGGGACAGCTCTGTTTAAAAGAACCTCGTTTAGGGTACAAGTTCAATATAGCCGAAAGCGAAAAATGGATAAAGAAGTTGTGGTACTTACGTACAATGCAATATCACTCAGCAATGAAATCTATGTCATCAGGCCCGTAGCAGCATAATGAGTGTATTCAGGTACGATGATTCTATGTGAAATAGGTCACACAGAAAAAGAAACATCATAAGATATCACTAATACACGGAATGTAAACTTGGCTACACAAGAACTGAATTACAAAACAGAACAGGGTCTCAAATGTAGAAAACCAACTTATGCTTGCTT
The DNA here is from genome assembly GCF_964270905.1 of Leucopleurus acutus. Taxonomy (NCBI): domain Eukaryota; kingdom Metazoa; phylum Chordata; class Mammalia; order Artiodactyla; family Delphinidae; genus Leucopleurus; species Leucopleurus acutus. The sequence goes on from NW_028138965.1 coordinate 219,476, forward strand.
AAGGGGAAAGGAGAGTTGGGGTTACTGCATAAAACTAGAGATTGAAATTAGCACAGATACCGTTCCATAAGCCAAATATGTAATAGACAAGAGCTACTCCTCGCTCAACGAAGTGGACTCCACACGCCATATTAAACGCCTAAGAATATACCTGACTAGTAAGAATCTTAAAACCTATGGATTTATATGTCTCCGAAATAGAATCAAGCGTGTGTACAGCGCCATAAGCGCAGCAGTGATAGGATTGGTGAGGTTCGGATAGCAAATGCAGACCCTTTGAAGTCATATTGCATGGAACCCATTCCATGGGTCTCAACTCTCCAGGTTTACGGGATTCTCCCTTCAGCTAAAACATGCATGTGGAACCAAGAGTATGATCCACCATTTGATCAGTATAAGTGTTCAAATGTGTCTCAGTTCTCGTCCCCTCACAGTCGGCTGCATCATTACACACACTTTACTAACACTCTCCCCACTTGGAGAGTCAGTGCCTTTAAACTCCTGTTTGGCCCAGTTTGCAATTTCTGGTTAAGATGAACAAGAATAAGGAGAACCAATGAGAGACTAGCTGGACGTGTTTGGGCGGGCAAATTTAACTCTCATTTCCCACCAGGAACAGGAATTAACCAAAGGCTCAGCGTGCCATGCCGGAACCACACTAGGGCCTGAAGCAATCCTGCGGTGTTGCGGCCAGCTCAAAAGAAAGCGAGTTGAAGAAAGGAGCTCAGGAACACTGTAGTTCACAAACCTGCAGAGTTATAAATGATAGCAATCTTCCAAAAATATATTGAACTAAGGCTGCCAAGAGGACTTGAAAGCGGGGCAGAATTGCAGGAAACCGGTTTCAGGAGGTAGACTGGAATTGCATGTAAAGCATAGGAAAAGAGGCAGAACGTCCACAATGATGCACTTAGCCAAAAAGGGCGTATGCGTTTTTTCCTGAATATATTCAGGAAAAAACGCATACGCCCTTTTTGGCCAACCAAGCAAGCTGGCAAAGGAAATCTGCACTACAATGAAGTCTCACTGCCCCCCGGTCAAAAGGGCAATCTGAAAAATGTGTAAAATCCAGAAAGGCAGGACAGGCCATGGAGAACTGGGAGCCTTGTTATGCTGATAGGCGGGATGTAAATTGCCAACAGCCACTCTGGAGATGTGTATGGTGTTTCCTGAAACATCTAAAAAACAAAGCAACAGAGTCTAGGGCAATTCCGCTTATGGTCCTATAGATTAGGGAAATTAAAATCAAAAAGACACAGCCACCCCAAAGTTTCGGACGGCTCTGTTTAGAAGAACCTCGTTTACGGTACAAGTTCAATATCACAGAAAGCGAAAAATGGATAAAGAAGTTGTGGTACTTACGTACAATGCAATATCACTCAGCAAGGAAATCTATATCATCAGGCCCGTAACAGCATAATGAGTGGATTCAGGTACGATGATTCTAAGTAAAATAAGTCACACAGAAAAAGAAACATCATAAGATATCTCTAATACACGGAATGTAAACTTGGCTACACAGGAACTGAATTACGAAACAGAACAGGGTGTCAAATGTAGAAAACCAACTTATGCTTGCTTAAGGGGAAAGGTGAGTTGGGGTGCGGCATAAAACCAGAGATTGAAATTAGCACAGATACCGTTCCATAAACCAAATATGTAATAGACAAGAGCTACTCCTTGCTCAACGAAGTGGACTCAACACCCCATATTAAACGCCTAAGAATATACCTGACTAGTAAGAATCTTAAAACCTATGGATTGATATGTCTCCAAAAGAGAATCAAGCGTGTGTACACTGGCATAAACGCAGCAGTGATAGGATTGGTGAGGTTCGGTGAGCAAATGCAGACCCTTTGAAGTCATATTGCATGGTACCCATTCCATGGGTCTCAACTCTCCATGTTTAAGGGATTCTTCCTTCAGCTAAAACATGCATGTGGAACCCAGAGTATGATCCACTGTGTGATCGGGAAACGTGTTCAAATGTGTCTCAGTTTTTGTCCCCTGGTACTCGGGTGCAACATTCTAGACGCTTTACTAACACTCTCCCAACTGGAGAGTCAGTGCCTTTAACCTCCAGTTTGGCCCAGTTTGCAATTTCTGCGGAAAATGAACAGGAATAGGGAGAACCAATGAGAGACTAGCTGTAGGTGTCTGGACGGGCAAATTTAACTCTCATTTCCCACCAGGAAGAGAAATTAACCAAAGGCTCAGTGTGCCATGCTGGAACCACACTAGGGCCTGAAGCAATCCTGCAGTGTTGCGGTCAGCTCACAAGAAAGCGAGTTGAAGAAAGGAGCTCAGGGGCACTATAATTCACAAACCGCAGACTTATAAATGACAGCTATTGTCCAAAAATATATTGAAGTAAGGCTGCCAAGAGTACTTGAAAGCGGGGCAGAATTGCAGGAAACCGATTTCAGGAGGTAGACTGGAATTGCATGTAAAGCAAAGGAAAAGAGGCAGAACGTCCACAATGATGCACTTGGCCAAAAAGGGCGTATGCGTTTTTTCCTGAATATATTCAGGAAAAAACGCATACGCCCTTTTTGGCCAACCAAGCAAGCTTGCAAAGGAAATCTGCACTACAATGAAGTCTCACTGCCCCCCGGTCAAAAGGACCATGTGAAAAATGTGTAAAATCCAGAAAGACAAGACAAGCCATGGAGAACTGGCAGCCTTGTTATGCTGATGGGCAGGATGTAAATTGCCAACAGCCACTCTGGAGAAGTGTATGGTGTTTCCTGAAACATCTAAAAAACAAAGCAACAGAGCCTAGGGCACTTCCACTTATGGTCCTATAGCTTAGGGAAATTAAAATCAAAAAGACACAGCCACCCCAAAGTTTGGGACCGCTCTGTTTACAAGAACCTCGTTTACGGTACAAGATCAATATCGCAGAAAGCGAAAAATGGATAAAGAAGTTGTGGTACTTACGTACAATGCAATATCACTCAGCAATGAAATCTATGTCATCAGGCCCGTAGCAGCATAATGAGTGGATTCAGGTATGATGACTCTAAGTGAAATAAGTCACACAGAAAAAGAAACATCATAAGATATCACTACTACACGGAATGTAAACTTGGCTACACAGGAACTGAATTACAAAACAGAACAGGGTCTCTAATGTAGAAAACCAACTTATGCTTGCTTAAGGGGAAAGGTGAGTTGGGGTGCTGCATAAAACCAGAGATTGAAATTTGCACAGATACCGTTCCATAAACCAAATATGTAATAGACAAGAGCTACTCCTTGCTCAACAAAGTGGACTCAACACCCCATATTAAACGCCTAAGAATATACCTGACTAGTAAGTAGACAAGAGCTACTCCTTGCTCAACAAAGTGGACTCAACACCCCATATTAAACGCCTAAGAATATACCTGAGTAGTAAGAATCTTAAAACCTATGGACTTATATATTTCCGAAAGGGAATCAAGCATGTGTACAGTGGCATAAACGCAGCAGTGATAGGATTGGTGAGGTTCGGTGAGCAAATGCAGACCGTTTGAAGTCATATTGCATGGTACCCATTCCATGGGTCTCAACTCTCCAGGTTTAAGGGATTCTTCCTTCAATTAAAACATGCATGTGGAACCCAGAGTATGATCCACTGTGTGATCGGGAAACGTGTTCAAATGTGTCTCAGTTTTCATCCCCTGGTACTCGGGTGCAACATTCCAGACGCTTTACTAACACTCTCCACACTTGGAGAGTCAGTGCCTTTAACCTCCTGTTTGGCCCAGTTTGCAATTTTTGCGGAAAATGAACAGGAATAGGGAGAACCAATGAGAGACTAGCTGGAGGTGTCTGGACGGGCAAATTTAACTCTCATTTCCCACCAGGAAGAGGAATTAACCAATGGCTCAACGTGCAATGCCTGAATCACACTAGGGCCTGAAGCAATCCTGCGGTGTTGCGGCCAGCTCACAAGAAAGCGAGTTGAAGAAAGGAGCTCAGGGACACTGTCATTCACAAACTTGCAGAATTATACATGACAGCTATTGTCCAAAAATATATTGAAGTAAGGCTGCCAAGAGGACTTGAAACTGGGGCAGAATTGCAGGAAACCGGTTTCAGGAGGTAGACTGGAATTGCATGTAAAGCATAGGAAAAGAGGCAGAACGTCCACAATGATGCACTTGGCCAAAAAGGGCGTCTGCATTTTGTCCTGAATATATTCAGGAAAAAACGCATACGCCCTTTTTGGCCAACCAAGCAAGCTTGCAAAGGAAATCTGCACTGCAATGAAGTCTCACTGCCCCCCGGTCAAAAGGGCAATCTGAAAAATGTGTAAAATCCAGAAAGGCAGGACAGGCCATGGAGAACTGGCAGCCTTGTTATGCTGATGGGCGGGATGTAAATTGCCAACAGCCACTCTGGAGAAGTGTATGGTGTTTCCTGAAACATCCAAAAAACAAAGCAACAGAGCCTAGGGCACTTCCACTTATGGTCCTATAGATTAGGGAAATTAAAATCAAAAAGACACAGCCACCCCAAAGTTTCGGACGGCTCTGTTTAGAAGAACCTCGTTTACGGTACAAGTTCAATATCACAGAAAGCGAAAAATAGATAAAGAAGTTGTGGTACTTACGTACAATGCAATATCACTCAGCAAGGAAATCTATATCATCAGGCATCAGGCATTATGTAACAGCATAATGAGTGGATTCAGGTACGATGAGTCTAAGATTCTAAACTTGCAGAATTATACATGACAGCTATCGTCCAAAAATATATTGAAGTAAGGCTGCCAAGAGGACTTGAAAGCGGGGCAGAATTGCAGGAAACCGGTTTCAGGAGGTAGACTGGAATTGCATGTATAGCATAGGAAAAGAGACAGAACTTGGAAAATAATGCACTTGGCAAAAAAGGGCATATGTGTTTTATCCAGAGCTCTCATAACTGAGGGGAGGAGATTCTCAGCAGGCTCCAACTGCCACCTGAGGGCTCACATTGTCATGGCAACGTGAGCAAGCCAGGCAGGAGTTACCTCACAGCACAGGTCCCACCTCACAGAAGGGTGAGAAACCCAGCCAACATCAAACTCTCACCAGAGGGCCCACATCACTAAGGGGCTGGGAACCAGGCAGGAGTGTCTTCACAACCATGGGGCCACATCATTGAAAGCTGAGGTACTCAGCACATGTGTCCTCAAACCAGAGGACCCACATCACCAAGGACCTCGGAGTGAGGCAGGCAGGAGTAGCCTCACAACACTGGGCACATAGAATAAAAAAGTGAGGAATCCAGCAGTTGGAACCTCCCAGCAGGCGGCCCAGAGCACCGAGGCTATGGGATCCAGGCCACAGTGAACTCACAGAAGAGGGCCCATGTCATGAAACTGAGCAACCCAGCCATTGGGACCTCAGAGCAGGAGGCCCACATCCCCATGGGGATGGAAATCTGGTAGGAGTGTCCTCGCACCACTGAGAACGTATCAGAAAATTTTGGGTGACCAGCAGTTAGGGCCTGACGTCAGAGGACCCTCATCACCAAGGGAAGGAGGCTCCCAGCAGGCTCCAACTGCCACCTGAGGGCTGACGTCACCAAGGCAATGTGTGCCAACCAGGCACGAATGACCTCACAGCAGAGGGCCCACCTCAGAGAAGTGTGACGAACCCAGTCAGGATCAGACTCGCACCAGAGGGCCCACATCACCAAATGGATGGGAACCAGGCAGGAGTGTCCTCACATGAGTAAGGCCACATCATCTAAAGGTGGGGAACCCAGGACATGTGGCTTCAAACCATAGGACACCCATCACCAAGGGGCTGGGAGTGAGGCAGGCAGGAGGAGCCTCACAACAGGGGGCCCAAAAATAAGAAAGGTGAGGAATCCAGCAGTTGGAACCTCCCAGCAGGTGGCCCAGAGCACAGAGGCTAGGGGATCCAGGCTGGAGTGAACTAACACCAGACAGCCCACATCATGAAACTGTGAGCAACCCAGACATTGGGACCTCAGAGCAGAAGGCCCACATCCCCATGGTGATGGGAGCATGACAAGAGTGTCCTGGCATCACTGGGCTCACATCAGAAAACGTGGGGTGCTCAGAAGTTAGGGCCTGACGCTAGAGGGCACTCATCACCGAGTGGAGGAGGCTCCCAGCAGGTTCCAGCTGCCACCAGACGGCCAACGTCGCCAAGACGATGTGTGCCAGCCCGGCAGGAATGACCTCACAGCAGAGGGCCCACCTCACAGAAGGGTGAGGAACACAGCCAGGATCAGACTCTCACCAGAGGGCCCACATCACCAAGGGGATGGGAACCAGACAGGAGTGTCCCCAGACCAGTGGGACAACATCATCGAAAGGTGAGGATCCCAGCACATGTAGCCTCAAACCAGAGGAACCACATCACGAAGGGGTTCAGAGTTAGGCTGGCAGGACCGGCCTCACAACACAGGGTCCATAGAATATAAAAGTTGAGGAATCCAGCAGTTGGAACCTCCCAGCAAGTGGCCCAGAGCACCGAGGCTATGGGATCCAGGCCGCAGTGAACTCACAGCAGAGGGCCCACATCATGAACCTGTGAGCAGCCCAGCCATTGGGACCTCAGAACAGAAGGCCCACATCCCCATTGGGATGGGAACCTGGCAGGAGTGGCTTCTCACCACTTAGCACATATCAGAAAATGTTAGGAGCCCAGTAGTTAGGGCCTGAGGCCAGGGGGCCCTCATAACTGAGGGGAGGAGACTCCCAGCAGGTTCCAACTGCCAACAGAGGGCCCACGTCTACAAGGTGGCATGCGCCAGCCAGGCAGTAGTGACCTCACAGCAGAGGGCCTATCTCACAGAAGGGTGAGGAACCGAGGCAGGATGAGACTCTCGCCAGAGGGCCCACAACACCAAGGGGATGGGAACCAGTCAGGACTGTCCTCCCACCAGAGGGGCCACAACATCGAAAGGTGAGGAACCCAGCACATGCGGCCTCATATCAGAGGACATACATCACAAAGGGGATGGGAGTGAGGCAGGTAGGAGTAGCCTAAAAACAGAGGGCTCAAAGAATAAAAAAGGTGAGGAATCCAGCATTTGGAACCTCCCAGCAGGTGGCCGAGAGCACAGAAGCTATGGGATGCAGGCAGGAGTGAACTAACACCAGAGAGCCCACATCATGAAACTGTGAGCAATCCAGGCGTTGGGACCTCAGAGCAGAAAGCCCACATCCCCATGGGGATGGGAACCTGACAGGAGTGTCCTGGCATCACTGGGCTCACATCAGAAAACGTGGGGAGCCCAGCAGTTAGAGCCTGATGCTAGAGGGCCATCATCACCGAGGGCAGGAGGCTCCCAGCAGGTTCCATGTGCCAACAGAGGGCCCACGTCGCCAAGGTGATGTGTGCAAGTCAGGCAGGATTGACCTCACAGCAGAGGGCCTACCTCACAGAAGAGTGAGGAACCCAGCCAGGATAAGACTGTCACCAGAAGGCCCACATCACCAAGGGGATGGGAACCAGGCAGGAGTGTCCTCACACCAGTGGGGCCACATCATTGAAAGTTGCGGAACCCAGCACATGTGGCCTCAAACCAGAAGACCCACATCACGAAGGGGTTGCGAGTGAGGCAGGCAGGAGGAGCATCACAACACAGGACCCATAGAATACAAAAGTTGAGGAATCGAGCAGTTGCAACCTCCCAGCAGGCGGCCAAGAGCACAGAGGCTATGGGATCCAGGCCACAGTGAACTAACACCAGAGAGCCCATATCATGAAATTGTGATCAACCCAGCCGTTGGAACCTCAGAGCAGAAGGCCCACATCCCCATGGAGATGGGAACCTAAGAGGAGTGCCCGAGCATCACTGGGCTCACTAAGAAAAGTTGGGGAGCCCAGCAGTTAGGGCCTGACGTCAGAGGGCCCTCATCACAGAGCTGAGGAGGCTCCCAGCAGGGTCCAAGTGCCACCAGAGGGCTCATGTCAACAAGGCGAGGTGAGCAAGCCAGGCAAGAGTTACCTGATAGTAGAGGGCCCACCTCACAGATGGGTGAGGAACCCAGCCAGGATCAGACTCTCACCAGAGGGCCCACATCACAAACGGGATGGGAACCAGTCAGGATTATCCTCACACCAGTGGGACCTCATCATCTTAAGGTGAGGAACCCAGCACATGTGTCCTCAAACCAGAGGACCCACATCACCAAGGGCCTTGGAGTGAGGCAGGCAGGAGTAGCCTCACAACACAGGGCACATAATATAAAAAACGTGAGGATTCCAGCATTTAGACCTTCCAGCAGGCGGCCCAGAACACCGAGGCTATGGGATCCAGGCCATAGTGAACTCACAGCAGAGGGCCCACATCATAAAACTGTGAGCAACCCAGGCGTTGGGACCTCAGCGCAGAAGGCCCACATCCCCATGGGAATGGGAACCTGGCTGGAGTGTCCTCGCACCACTGGGCGCACATCAGAAAATGTGGGGAGCCCACCATTTAGGGCCTGACACCAGAGGGCCGTCATCACCGAGAGGAGGAGGTACCCTGCACGCTCCAACTGCCACCAGAGGGCTCACGTCTCCAAGGTGACGTGTGCCAGCCAGGCAGGAGTGACCTCACAGCAGAGGGCCTACCTCACAGAACGTTGAGGAACCCAGCCAGGATTAGACTCTCGCCAGAGGGCCCACCTCACCAAGGGGATGGGAACCAGGCAGGAGTGTCCTCACACGAGTGGGGCCACATCATTGAAAGGTGAGGAACGCAGCACATGTGGCCTCAAGCCATAGGACAGTCATCACAAAGGGGCTGGCAGTGAGACAGGCAGGAGGAGCCTCACAACAGAGGGCACATAGAATAAAAAAGTTGAGGAATCCAGCAGTTGGAACCTCCCAGCAGGCGGCTCAGAGCACCAATGATAAGGGATCCTTGCCGGAGTGAACTCACAGCAGAGGGCCCACATCATGGTACTGTGAGCAAGCCAGCCGTTTTGACCTCAGAGCAGAAGGCCCATATCCCCATGGGGATGGGAACCTGGCAAGAGTGTCCTCACTCACTTGGTGCACATCAGAAAATGTGGGGAGCCCAGCAGTTATGGCCTAAGGCAAGAGGGCCCTCATCACCGAGGGGAGGAGGATCCCAGCACACTCCAAATGCCACCAGAGGGCCCACGTCGCCAAGGTGACGTGTGCCAGACAGGCAAGATTGACCTCACAGCAGAGGGCCCACATCACAGAAGGGTGAGGAACCCAGCCAGGATCAGACTCTCACCTGAGGGCCCACATCAGCAAGGGGATGGGAACCAGTCAGGACTGTCTTCCCTCCAGTGGGGCCACATCATCGAAAGGTGAGGAACCCAGCACATGTGGCCTCAAATCAGAGGACACATATCACAAAGGGAATGGGAGTGAGGCAGGCAGGAGTAGCCTAAAAACAGAGGACCCAAAGAATAAGAAAGGTGAGGAATCCAGCAGTTGGAACCTCCCAGCAGGCGGCCGAGAGCACAGAAGCTATGGGATGCAGGCAGGAGTGAACTAACAGCAGAGAGCCCACACCATGAAGCTGTGAGCAACCCAGGCGTTGGGACCCCAGAGCAGAAGGCCCACATCCCAATGAGGATGTGAACCTGGCTGGAGTGTCCTCGCACCACTGGGCACACATCACAAAATGTGGGGAGCCCAGCAGTTAGGGCCTGACGCCAGAGGGCCCTCATCACCGAGGGGAGGAGGCTCCCAGCAGGCTCCAAGTGCCACCAGAGGGCTCATGTCCACAAGGCGAGGTGAGCAAGCCAGGCAGGAGTGACCTCACAGCAGACGGCCCACCTCACAGATGGGTGAGGAACCCAGCCAGGATCAGACTCTCAACAGAGGTCCCACATCACCAAGGGGATGTGAACCAGGCAGGAGTCTCCTAAGACCATTGGTCCCACATCATCGAAAGGTGAGGAACCCAGCACATGTGGCCTCAAACCAGACGACACACATCACGAAGGGGCTGGGAGTGAGGCAGGCAGGAGGATCCTCACAACAGAGGGCCCAAAAAATTAAAAAAGTGAGGACTCCAGCAGTTGGAACCTCCCAGCAGGCAGCCAAGAGCACAGAGGCTATGGGATCCAGGCCTCTGTGAAGTAACACCAGAGAGCCCACATCATGAAAATGTGAACAACCCAGCCGTTGGGACCTCAGAGCAGAAGGCCCACATCCCCATGGAGATGGGATCCTAAGAGGAGTGCCAAAGCATCACTGGGCTCACTAAGAAAAGTTGGTGAGCCCAGCAGTTAGGGCCTGACGCAAGAGGGCCCTCATCACCGGGGGGAGGAGATTCCCAGCACGCTCCAACTGCCACCACACGGCTGACTTCACCAAGGCAATGTGTGCCAGCCATGCAGGAGTGACCTATCAGCAGAGGGTCTCCCTCACAGAAGAGTGAGGAACACAGCCAGGAAGAGACTCTCACCAGGGGGTCCACATAACCACGTGGATGAGAACCAGGCAGGAGCGTCCTCACACTAGTGGGGTCACATCATCGAAAGGTGAGGAACCCAGCAAAGGTGGCCACAAACCAGAGGACCCACATAACCAAGGGGTTGAGAGTGAGGTAGGTGTCTGGACGGGCATATTTTCCACCAGGAAGAGGAATTAACCAAAGGCTCAGCGTGCCCTGCCAGAAGCAGATTAGGGCCTGAAGCAGTCTTGCGGGTTTGCGGCCAGCTCACAAGAAAGCGAGTTGAAGAAAGGAGCTCAGGGGCCCTGTAATTCACAAACCTGCAGAGTTATAAATGAGAGATAACGTCCAAAAATATATTGAAGTAAGGCTGCCAAGAGGACTTGAAAGCGGGGCAAAATTGCAGGAAACCGATTTCAGGAGGTAGACTGGAATTGCATGTAAAGCATAGGAAAAGAGGCAGAACGTCCACAATGATGCACTTGGCGAAAAAGAGCGTATGAGTTTGCTCCTGAATATATTCAGGAAAAAAACACATACGCCCTTTTTGGCAAACCAAGCAAGCTTGCAATGGAAATCCGAACTACTATGAAGTGTCACTTCCCCCCCCCGGTCTAAAGGGCCATCTGAGAAAAGTGTAAAATCCAGAAAGGCAAGACAGGCCATGGGGAAAAAGGAGCCTTGTTATGCTGATGGGCGGGATGTCAATTGCCAACAGCCACTCTGGAGAAGTGTATGGTGTTTCCTGATACATCTGAAAAACAAAGCAACAGAGTCTAGGGCACTTCCACTTATGGTCCTATAGCTTAGGGAAATTAAAATCAAAAAGACACAGCCACCCCAAAATTTGGGATGGCTCTGTTTACAGGAACCTCTTCTACGGTACAAGTTAAATATCCCAGAGATCAAGTAATTGATAAAGAAGTTGCGGTACTTATGTACAACAGAATACCACTCAGCAATGAAATCTGTGTCACCAGGCCTGTACCAGCATAATGAGTGGATTGAGGCACGATGATTCTAAGTGAAATAAGTCACACAGAAAAAGAAACATCATAAGGTATCACTAATGCACGGAATGTAAACTTGGCTACACATGAACTGAATTATAAAACAGAACAGGGTCTCAAGTTTAGAAAACCAACTTATGCTTGCTTAAGGGGAAAGGTGAGTTGGGGTGCTGCATAAAACCAGAGTTTGAAATTAGCACAGATACCGTTCCATAAGCCAAATATGTAATAGACAAGACCTACCCCTTGCTCAACGAAATGGGCTCAACAATGAGGTATCACCTCACACCTATTAGAATGGGCATCATCTGAAAATCTACAAACAACAAATGCTGGAAAGGGTGTGGAGAAAAGGAAGCCTCTTCCACTATTGTTGGGAATATAAATTGATACAGTCACTATGGAGAACAATATGGAGTTTCTTAAGAAACTAATAATAGAATTACCATATGATACCGCAATCCCAGTACTGGACACATACCCAGACAAAACCATAAATTAAAAAGAGACATTCACCGCAATGTTCATTGCATCACTATTTACAATATCGAGGTAATGGAAGCAACCTAAATGTCCACAGATAGACGAATGCATAAAGATGTGGTACATATATAAAATGGAATATTACTAAGCCATGAAAGGAATGAAATTGGGTCATTTGTAGAGACGTCAATGGATCTAGAGACTGTCATACAGAGTGAAGTAAGTCAGAAAGAGAAAAACAAATCTTGTATATTCATGCATATATGTGGAACCTAGAAAAACTGTACAGATTAACCACTTTGCAACGCATAAATAGAGCAACAGATGTAGACAACAATCGTATGGACAACAAGGGGGGAAAACTCTTGGAGGGGTGGTGGTGGGAGGAGTTGAGAGATTGGGATTGGCATGTAAACATTTATATGTATAAAACAGATAACCAATAAGAACCTGCTGTATAAAAATATAAAATAAAATTCAAAATTAAAAAGAAATAAAATTTAAAAAATAAAACAGAAAAAACAATTATTCCCTTCACATACATGTATTTATATGAATAAATTATTTCCATGCTTATATATGTAAATACAAAAAAGAGGAATAAAATCTACCTTGAACCAAAAACGAAAAAGAGAAAAAAAAACCCAGAAGCCACCAGTTACTCAGAGGAAAACCGTATCAGGGCACTTGCTCCAGTTGTAAACAATTCTGAAGTTGGTCAGTGGTGGGGAATCGTCTCCCATTCAGCCAGCAGCTCCCACACGACAAGCGTCCTCATTGCAAAGCTGGGGCACCGTGCTGAGGCATCTGTGAGTAAACGTGAGCTGAGCCCCAGGCCAGTTGCTGCTGAACTGTTCCCTGCCTTCCCAGGTAAAACACCTGAATATATACAAGGACTTGAAAGCCTAGAGGAAGGGCCATGGAGCCACACGAGTGACAGCATGCCAGCTGACTTGGTGCCTGCAGGCCAGCCAGGATGGTCCTGGCCCTGGGTGTTCTTCTGGAAAATTTCCATTTCCCTGCCTGAGATACCCGTCCTGTCCCTGCCCCCACTGCTTTTTTCCTTCCTCACCTCTGCCCAGGGAGAAATTCCAGCAGCAGGTATGGGTGACACATCCTCTTCTTTAGCAGGTGGTAGCCTGGCAACTGCTGCAGAAAGTCCAGCAGAGCCCCACTCACACTGGGCCACCCACAAAGCCGTGGCCTCTCACTCCCTCCCACCAGCCCAACCCTGACTGCTGACAGGGCAGAGAAAATGGCGTCAGGCACAGCTGCAGGGGCTCTTGCTGCCTGGAGTGGTATTTATATTGATTTCAACCCAGGCACACCTGGGGAGGGCTGGCCGGCAAGCTAAGGCTGCCCAGGTCAGCCAATCATCACCCCTCAGGGGCTCACAGTTGCAGAAAATGGAACTTGCTGAACAGGCCAGGTCCAAGGAACAGGTGTGGGCTCCTGAGAGTCAGGATAGACAAGGGGCTGCAGCTTTGGCTTGTTTTCTAATCATTTTATCTGGCCCATGAGTGGGAGACAACTTCAAGAAAACCCTCTCCTAATGAGAGGAACCCAGGAGTCAGGGAGAGGAGGGGTGGGTGGTGGTTGGAGACAGAGGCCTGATGCCCTGGGTGCAGTGGAAGTCTCTGGAAGACCAGGTGGAGGGAGGCCACACAGAGTGATGCCCAGGGTCACAGACCTGTCGGAGCTGCTGTTTGTTAGTTCAAGTCCTGCTCTGAGGTGCTCTGTGTCAGCTCTGAGTGACAGGTGAGCTGGGGGTGCTCTTCAATGAGGGCTATGTGCACGGTTCCTGTGTGCCCAGCCCTGCCACGGTACCTGCAAGGGTAGCTCTGTATCCTGGGAGGGCCCTGACCATGAGAGCCCCGTGGGCTGGGTTGGGGGTGGGGTACCTGCCCAGGAGAGCTCCATATCCTGGGATTGGCCTGACCACGAGAGCCCCATGGGCTGCTGGGGACCTGGTAAAGGATGTCAGGACAGTCAGTGAAGCCACCGAGGATATACCTCCAGTTGCTCCTGATCCCTACACCCTGCTGGTCATTCTACCAACCACCAGGACATGGTATTCTGTATTAGTCTTCAATGATGCCTTCTTTTGTATTCCATTAGTCCCAGAGTCACAAGAAATTTTGGCTTGTGAGTGGCAGGACTCAACACACAACTAAAACAATACTTCCAGACCGTCTTGCCCCAAGGGTTCAAAAATTCCCACACCATCTTTGGGGAAAGCTTAGCTAAAGACCAAAAAGTTCTACCTCTGGAAAAGGAAACCCTCCTTCAATATGCAGATGACATTCTGATCGCCAGCCCTACTAAGGAGGCCTCTGAACTACCAAGCCAATAAAGGATAGAAGTTGTCCAAGAAAAAGCTCAAATATCACAGACTGCGGTGACCTGCCTGGGCTTCATTCTCACACAAGGTCAGAGAAGCCCATCCCAGGAAAGGGAAGAAACCATTTGCAGCCTTACCCCTTTCTAAAACTAGAAGACAGCTTAGGGGTTCCTGGGGAGGCCAGGGTTTGCTGCTTCTGCATCCCTAACTACAGTCTACTAGCTGGGCCTCTATATGAAACACTGAAAGGAAAAGATGATGATCCTTTTGAACAGAATCCAGAAGTGGCCTTTCAAGAATGGAAAGAGCAGTCAATTCAGACCCTTGCCCTGGAACTCCCTAATTGAGCTAAACCCTTTGACCTTTCCATTCCCGGGGAAAGGTGAATCGCCATTGGAGAATTAGTGCAAAAACTGGGACCACTTGAAATGGAACAACGCAAGAATGCCATCCAGGTAGGATAAACTACAGTCACCAAGGGGCTTGGCCCACTGCCACATCTGGCCAAGATACTGGCGGTATCTAAAAACCTGGAAATCAGCAGCCCAAAAGGCCACCTCCCTCCTAAGGGAAAAGGACCCCACATGGTGATCCTAATCACCAACCATGCCCTGAAGTTGCAGGGTTCACTCCGTGGGCACACCGACCTCGAGTGAGGAGGCCCTCCAACTCCAACATCCAGAGAGATAACCGGGAGCAACAGGGCACCATGACGACTCGTGTGAACATCACTTGACCTGGAGTTTCTCTCATAAAACAACAATAGTGTGTCCCGAAGGAGTAGACTACTGCTTGCAGGACTTCCTGCACCCGGAGGGGAGCTAATAATCTTGGCGGGGGAACCGTATATCACACTGTCACCACAGAAAAGCCTACAGACACCGTGATGATGGTGGCCAATAAGACCGGCTGGACTCCTGTTTACTTCAAAAGGCTGTTGACTCAGTGGCCATCATGGTCCTTGATCACCACTGACCCTGGACTGTCTGGGAGTTGAGCGGGCAGGGCTCTGACACTTGGTGCTGTTTTTACGTTAATTCAGGGGCCTAATTGAAGAAAGAGCAGACTACTGGTCAGAGCATCTAGGCTGGCACAAACGGTCAGCCTAAGGTGGCCGAACAAATGTGGGGCGGGGTGAAACCGGCCCCCACAGCGTCTCTGCACATCTCTTTCCTGGACCCTTAAAGGTCATTAGAATCTATAACACTTCCAATGCTGGTGCTCAGGCGGACGAGCAGGGAGGCAGGGGTCCTGGGGCCAATCAACGTCACCTGGAGGCTGCTGGGGAGAAGTTCTGACCCTCTTCCCCTGGTATGAGGGCTCCCAACTCAGCACTCAGCAGTTACAGAAGAAGGGTCTGCACCCTCAGCAGTCCAAGAATGAGGAATGGGACAAAAGGCAGAGGAGGGGTTTGTCCCCAGCAAAGCCCATTAAAAATCCCTGGGAGATAAAAATAGAATCTGGGTAATAAAGTCAAGTCTGACCTTTTTTATCCTTTGTGCTTTGTCTAATTTCACATGCTCCTAGGGTCCCGCATGCAGAGGTTCCACACCCGGCACTTCAGACCAGATTTCCTAGTGCAGAATGGCTGGGTCGACACCTCAGCTCCTGGGGCCCAGTGCAGACTCCGAGATATAGAGCCTGAGCTGCAGCCAACCCGTCCATCCAGAGCTCCGCCCCCTCCCTCCCACTGACTCTGACAGGATCTCTAGACAGCAACCCAGCCCACAGCCCACGGGGTAGTGCATGCTCTCACCTCTCCATTCTCTGATCAAAATATAAAGTTTCCTTTGCTTGGGAACCAAACTCAGTCTCGATCTGTTGGCCCCAATGACACTGGGCAGGGGGACACTTGTTGGGGTCCACTCTGGAGGATCAGTA
This sequence comes from Leucopleurus acutus, assembly GCF_964270905.1. Taxonomy (NCBI): domain Eukaryota; kingdom Metazoa; phylum Chordata; class Mammalia; order Artiodactyla; family Delphinidae; genus Leucopleurus; species Leucopleurus acutus. Next base: position 235,568 of record NW_028138965.1, read on the forward strand.
ACAGAAATTGAGACTATTGTAACTTCAATGAACAGATGTGTGAGCCAAACTGTAGTTAACATAGAACAGTTTATAAGGCTCGGGTAAAATAAGATGTTTCTAACACTTCCATTTGATATTTCCATCACTTTATTATAAGCAAGTTCAGTGAAAAGGTTTGTCTTATTTGTCAGGTCAATATTAGAGAAATGAAGTGATTTCTTTCCAAGGATGTACATCTAATAATCTTGGTTAAAGCTTCAATCTTGTTTTAAATGCTTTTCCATTGAAAATGATACCTCTCTTTCAGCTCCCCCATTTCTGAGAAGTATAAAATCTTATAATTTATTATTACCAAAGGGGAAAGGTGGGAGGAGGGATAAATTAACAGTTTGGAATTAACACATACACACTGCTATGTATAAAATAGATCATCAACAAGGAACTACTGTATAGCACAGGGAACTACACTCAATATTTTGCAATAACCTATAAGGGGAAATAATCGGAAAAAGAATAGATATTTTTATTGACATCATCTATCAATGACAGTTAAAGTGTAACCTAAGGGAAGCCGGTGGTGAGTGCTTCTGACCCTGAAGACTTCAATCATCTAAAGTTTGGACTCTGCCTACTTCCCAAGGCCCTTAATGAACATATGTGTAGCCGTAGCTTAAAAAACTCCCCAGTTTGGGTTTCGGGGAGACACTGATTTTGAAAAAGCCCTGGTGTTCTCCTTACATGAATGGGACTCTTCCTACTGCTAAAACATGTCTGTCACACCCAGAGGATGGTATACCGTCTGATCGGGAAGAGTTTGGAAAAGGCATCTCATCTCCTCATCTCCTGGTGCTCGGGTTCACCCCTCCAGCGTCTTTACTAACAGTCTCCCCACTTGGAGATGTCAGCACTGTCAACATCCTGTTGCGTACAGTTTGGAATTTGTCCAGAGGATGAAGAGAAGGATGAGGAACAATGAGAGACAAGTCCTAGGTGTTCAGACAGGCACATGTCACTCTAATTTCCAATCAGGAAGATGAATTGACCAAAGGCTAGGGTTGCCCATGGAAACAGTATAGGGCTTGAGGAAATCCCACTGCTTTGTGGCCAGTTCCCATAAACACAAGTTGAACAATGGAACTCAGAGGCAGTAAAATTCACAAAATTGCAGAGTTGGAAATATCTATCACTGAAAAATGTCTTGAGGAAAGTCAAAGAAAAGGATTGGTAAGCAAGGGAGAATGGCAGGAAAGGGATTTGAGGAGGTAGAAAGGACTCGCCATTAAGCACAAGAAAAGGGGCTGAACATTGCCAACATTGCAGTTGGCCAAAAGGCTGTATGCGTTTTTTTCTGTATATATTCAAGAAAAGGGCATACACTTTTTTAGCCAACCAAACAGGTGGGCACTGGAAATCAATACTACAAAAGATATCACTTCGCATCAGTCAGAAGAGCCATCCTCATAAAGTGTAAACACCAGAAATGCAGGACAGGGCAAGGAGAAGAGGGAGCCCTGTGAGGCTTATAGTGGAAATGTATATTGCCAACGGCCATTCTGGAGAAGTGTATTGTGTTTACTAAAGCATCTAAAAAACGAGCTACAGAGCATAGGGCACTTGCACTCATGGGCGTATATCTTGGGAAAAACAAAAATCGAGAGGACACAGGCACCCCAATGTTTACTGCCTCTCTGTTTAAAAGATCCTGGACTAGGATATAACTTAAATGTCTCTGGAGGGAAGAAATGGATAGAGATGTGGTACTTATGTAGAGTGGAATATTACTCAGCCTGGAAATCAGTGAAATATGGCCAGTTGTAACAACTCCGCAGGAGTTACGTATGATCATTCTAAGTGACATAATTCAAAAAGAAAAAGACACATATCATAAGATATCACTTAAAGGTGGAATCCAAAATGGCTACACATGAAATAAATTACAAAACAAAAACATAGTCAAATATGTAGAAAACACGCGTAAGGCTGCTAAACGGGAAAGGTGGGGAGGGGTGAGGCATCATCCAGGAGGTTGAAATTAGCAAAGATACCATTCCAAATACCAAACTGATAATCAACAAGGCCTACACGGTAGCTAAAAGAACTGCACTCAGCACACTCAAGTCACCGGAAAAGAATATCTATGACTGGTAAGAATCTGAAAAAGAATTTATTGATGTCTCTCTGTACGTGAATCAAGTGGATGTACAGCAGCAAGAAACAGAGCTTTGAAAATCAGCTGTAACCAATATAGTAATAAATTGAAAAAAATAAACGACAGAGAGACAGAGAAAACCTCTTACAACTTTTCCTCAGGGACGGTGATGCAACATGGATTGAACACATCTAGACCCACAGCAGGATGAGACATAAGGCTGGAAACTGTTCGTGCTAAGAGAAATGTGAGGTTGGGTGAGGAAATGCACACCCTTTAAAGTAATACTACCTGGTACCCATTCAATGGGTCCCAAATCTGCAGGTTCAAGGAATCTTCCTACAGCTAAAACATGCATGGAAAACCCAGAGGACTGTACACCATGTGATCGGGAGATGTGTCTAAAATGCACCTCATTTATCCTCTCCTGGTGCTCCTGTTCATCATTCCAGCCACGTTACTTAGAATCTCCCCACTTAGAGAATCAGCACATTTAAACTTCTGTTTCACACATTTTGCAAATTGTGAGGAGGATGAACGGGAAGAGGGGGAACCAATGAGAGAATAGTTGTAGGGGTTTGGACGGGCACATGTCACTCTAATTTCCCATTAAGAATAAGAATTAATTTTGTATCCTGCCACTTTACCAAATTCTTTGATTAGCTCTAGTAGTTTTCTGGTAGCATCTTTAGGGTTCTCTATGTATAGGATCATGTCATCTGCAAACAGTGACAGCTTTACTTCTTCTTTTCCGATTTGGATTCCTTTTATTTCCTTTTCTTCTCTGATTGCTGTGGCTAAAACTTCCAAAACTATGTTGAATAAGAGTGGTGAGAGTGGGCAACCTTGTCTTGTTCCTGATCTTAGTGGAAATGCTTTCAGTTTTTCACCATTGAGGATGATGTTTGCTGTGGGCTTGTCATATATGGCCTTTATTATGTTGAGGAAAGTTCCCTCTATGCCTACTTTCTGCAGGGTTTTTATCATAAATGGGTGTTGAATTTTGTCAAAAGCTTTCTCTGCATCTATTGAGATATCATCTCACACCAGTCAGAATGGCCATCATCAAAAAATCTAGAAACAATAAATGCTGGAGAGGGTGTGGAGAAAAGGGAACCCTCTTACACTGTTGGTGGGAATGTAAATTGATACAGCCACTGTGGAGAACAGTATAGAGGTTCCTTAAAAAGCTACAAATAGAACTACCATATGACCCAGCAATCCCACTACTGGGCATATACCCTGAGAAAACCATAATTCAAAAAGAGTCATGTACCAAAATGTTCATTGCAGCTCTATTTACAATAGCCCAGAGATGGAAACAACCTAAGTGTCCCTCATCGGATGAATGGATAAAGAAGATGTGGCACATATATACAATGGAATATTACTCAGCCATAAAAAGAGACGAAATTGAGCTATTTGTAATGAGGTGGATAGACCTAGAGTCTGTCATACAGAGTGAAGTAAGTCAGAAAGAGAGAGACAAATACCGTATGCTAACACATATATATGGAATTTTTAAAAAAATGTCATGAAAAACCTAGGGGTGAAACAGGAATAAAGACACAGACTTACTAGAGAATGGACTTGAGGCTATGGGGAGGGGGAAGGGTAAACGGTGACAAAGCGATAAAGAGGCATGGACATATATACACTACCAAACGTAAGGTAGATAGCTAGTGGGAAGCAGCCGCATAGCACAGGGAGATCAGCTCGGTGCTTTGTGACCGCCTGGAGGGGTGGGATAGGGAGGGTGGGAGGGAGGGAGACGCAAGCGGGAAGAGATATGGGAATATATGTATATATATAACTGATTCATTTTGTTGTGAAGCTGAAACTAACATACCATTGTAAAGCAATTATACTCCAATAAAGATGTTAAAAAAAAAGAATAAGAATTAAAAAAAGGCTCAGCCCGCCTCGCCGGAGCCAAAATAGGGCCTGAAGCAATCCTGCGGCTTTGAGGCCAGCTCACAAAAGAGCAACTTAGAAAATGGAGCTCAGGGTCACTGCAATTCACAAACCTGCAGAGTTATAAATGAAAACTAACATCCAAAAATATGTTGAGGTAAGGCAAAGAAGAGGATCTGAATGCAAGACAGAATTGCAAGAAACACATTTTAAGAGATAGATTGGACTCGTCTTTAAAGCACATGAAAAGCGGCAGAATTTCGACAATGATGCAGTTGGCCCAAAAGGGAGTATGCGTTTTTTCCTGAATATATCCAGGAAAAAACGCATACGCACTTTATGGGCAACCAAGCAAGCAAGCAATGCAAATGTGCACAACAAAGAAGTCTCATTTCCCACCAGTCAAAGGGACCATCCGAAAAAATTGTAAAAACCAGAAATGCAGGACAGGCCATGGAGAACAGGGAGCCTTTATACGCTGATGGACAGTGTTTGAACTGCCAAGAGCCACTCTGGAGAAGTGTATGGTGGTTCCTAAATCATCTAAAAAACAGAGCTACAGAGCATAGGGCACTTCCAATCACGGGAGTATATCTAGAGAAGTCTAAAAATCAACAAGACACAAGCACACCACAGTTTAGGGCTACTCTGTTTACAAGAACCTCAACTTCAGTACACCTTAAATATCCCAGGAAAGAGAACAATGGATAAAGAAAATGTGGTACTTATGTACAATGGAATATCTCTTCACCATGAAATCAATGTAATAAGGCTAGTAGAAGGATAAAGAGTGGATTGAGGTCCGATAATACTACTTGAAATAAGTCAAACAGAAAAAGAAACATATCATAAGATATCACTTATAGAGGGAGGATAAATATGGCTGCACAAAAAATGAATTACAAAACAGAACAGTGTCTCACATTTAGAAAACACACTTATGTCAGCTTAAGGGGAAAGGAGAGGTGGGGTGACGCATAAAACCAGAGTTTGAAATTAGCACAGATACCGTTCAATAAACCAAATAGGTATTAGACAAGATCTACACCTTGCTCAATGAACTGGCCTCAACACACCCTATACACCGCAGAGAAATATATCTGAGTAATAAGAATCTTAAAACCCATGTATTGATATATCTCCATAAGGGAATCAAGTGTGTGCAGAGCGGCACAAACACAGCAGTGAAAATGAGCTAAAC